>NC_133648.1:55371109-55560123 GCF_009905375.1 Apium graveolens | reverse complement strand
TCCGTTGATGCGACAGTTGAAGTCTTTCCGTTGAGAGCACTTATCCGTTGATGGATATTGTCCGTTGAAGCATTAGAGACATCCGTTGAAGCTTTGTTTCTTATCCGTTGAAGGTCTTCAATATCCGTTGACACTTCTTCACTTATACAAAATTATAAGGCATGAAATATTTACAATTAGCCCTCCTATTTGTACATCCATTAGTAGTCAACATGACTGATTATTTCCTAACAACATCTAAGAATTACAGCTTGAAACCAGAGAGTGAAATGTGATACAATGCTAAACTTATTGCTAAGTAAAGCTACTCCTTCAACGGATAGCCAAGATGGTCTTATCCGTTGAGGCTACAAACACTAGATTTCTACTTAAGTGTTTTGCTTAACTTATCATCAAACTAATACACATATTCCTAACACTAATTATAACTTGAACGGTGGTAGTTCAAGTAGTATTTGGAAAAGATATAAGTATATTGGAGTATCTTGTAACTTCACCTTGTAAACTTATATCTAGTTAATGGTTGTATTATGAATGACAAAGACTTTCAGAAAAACGTTGAGACAAGGTTAGATATATGAGATCACCTTGCAACGATATTTTTTTATACAGTTATAAACTGGAACTTTGTGTATATTATGCATGGAAGAGGACTTCCAAGATTTTGAAAAGTATATATGTATATATACTGAATATTTTGCGACTTCATCGCATTAAGATATCAAACTTGGTTCATTTCTTTTGACCAAGACTTTCATGAGTACTATGAGAAGGCTCATATATTGTTAATCATTATACATATTATTTTGGTGGGCTTGTTGCTCACCCTTGCTTTCTTCTTTCATCACACAACATCAGATAGACAAGATAAACAGGACAAAGCTTCCAATTCGCAAGCGATTAGGAAACGTTCCGCAGTTTCTTATAGGCGTTGATGTCGCTGTAGCTGAGGTAGGAACTACCAATAGGCTAGGCTTTCAACTTTTGATGTACCAGACTTATGTATCTTTATCAATTGTAATAATGGCAAAGAAAATGTAAATTTATTCAGAAAACCTTTTAAGGTGTATTGACAGATAATTGTGGAATAAAGTGACTTGTGATTATTTTTGGGAATTCATCTCTGAGACTATAACTTGTGGTGTGTGTGTGTATATTGTGGGGTCACAGTACAGAGTAGTTGATTGTTTAATAAGATTGGGTGTAATTAAGGGAAATGGAACTCGTGACAACCCGGATCCCCGACCCCGGATTTGGGGGTGTTACATAGTGTCACCACACAAATGTCTATGAGAACAAACATCCTTCATAATGAAGCAAGCATAGTATGTACCGATCTTTGCGGATTATTAATTACCAGTTAGTAATCCTACGACCAGGAACTATTTAAGTTTAGAGTTATCATCTTTTAGGTCTCACTATTATGATCTCATCATAATCCATAAAAAGCTTTACTCTAAACTATGGTATATCTTATTTAAACACTTAAATAGATAGAGCCCGTAATAAAAACAAAACAAGTCTTTTATTAATATCAATGAAATCAAAACAGATTTCATAAAAGTTATTCCTAAATCCTCATACATGATTGGACTTAGGACATATTCTTTTCAATCTCCCACTTGTACTAAAGCCAATCACTCTGGTATCTAATACCCATCCTGTCTTTATGACGATCAAAGTGACTTTCATAAAGTAGCTTTGTGAGTGGGTCTACTATGTTGTTATGTGTGTCAACTCTATTTCAATACAACACAAGAAATGTTATCGCGCTCCTACTAACCCTTTTGTAGACGCATGGTTCATCTACGTTTTTGATAAAATCAAACTCTTTGATTGTCTTATCAAAACGAATGTTCCATCTTTCGAGAAGCTTGCTTTAAACCATATATGGTTCGCAGCAGCTTACACACTAGGTTTTCATTTCCCTTGGAAAGAAAACCATCTGGCCATTTGCCAGATTTCATAGTCGTAGTAAGCAGCAATCGCAAGCAAAATCCGAACTGATTTTAACAGGGCTACAGGTAAAAGGTTTCATCAAAGTCAATTCATTGCCTTTGTTTGAATCCTTTTGCCACAAGTCTGGCCTTATAGGTCTCTACCTGGCCATCTGCTCTAATCATTCTTTTGTATCCCGTATACATAGATTTCATTCCGGATTTCATGGCACTATGCCATTTCTCTGAGTCAACACTACTCATAGCCTCATTATAGGTCACAGGGTCGTCATCATCAATGATCGACAACTCATTGTCATTCTCAATGACAAGGCCATATTACCTCTCAGGTTGGCGAGACACTCTCCTTGACCTACGAATGGGCTGTTCCACAGAAGGTTGTTCAGTCAGAATAGGTGTTTCCACTTGATCCGTAGTAGTTTGTGCTTCTTGAACTTCATCAAGTTCAAATTTTGCTCCCACTATTTCCTTCAAGGATAAACTCCTTTTCCAAGAAGGTAGCATGTCTGGAGACAAACACCCGATGATCGGTATAACACCCTCCAAATCCGGGGTATAGATTTGGGGCATTATTAATAACAATTACCAACTATACCTGCACAAGCGGAATATTAATATAATAATTACCCCGAACTATCACTACTCAGGATCTTTTAAGGGTTGAGTTTGGAAACAAGAATCATGCACTACACTTTATTACAAACCCAACTAAATAAAACCTGTCTCAAGAACTCTCTTTATTACAAAACTTTATTCTATCTACAATTTCACTACGCAATCTTTTATTCAAACTACACAAAACTTTTATTCAACCCAACATTACTACTTATCCTGCTACACCTGATCTGGCAATTCAAAGCTCTCTTCGGGAATAGGAAGGAACACTCTTGGTATAAGAGGGTCCCGCTGCTTGACTCGCTTCTTGACTATGCGGGTCCTGATGGGTTTCATTCTCTACCTTAACTGTAAAACAATAGGAGTGACAATAAAAGAAATGAGCCAAAATTGCTCAACAAGCCTGCAACAATTTATATATATATATTATAAAAAGAGAGAAATAAAGAGAAATAAATGAACCAATAAGCTGCTGGTTTGAACAACCATCTGTATCTGTATATGATAATAATTTGCCAATGATGGCGAGTGCCAAATGAACAAGACTGGAAACAAGAACCAATATATGCACTATAATCTGCTGATCAGTCAGAATATAGTGCGGATCTATACCCAACTGCATAGACCCAACCAACATAAGGAGTACTCAGGCAACTATGGCCTATTAATTAATGGTCTGGGAAAAACCCAGCCTTTATAGTAACCATCCAGTCCAAGGCTGAGCATCCGGAACAATCGGTATGCTATTGATATATCCCAACACCAGGATATACCAGAATATATGTAACAAGGGTAAAGGAATTGAAATATGAACAGGGAATTCAATAAATTGAGTAAATCAAGAATTGAAATGAAATGGAACAAGTGATAATAAATGGGTAACAGTGTATGTGAACAATAATTATCAAAGAGAATTGATACGATAGAAAGGAAATATAAATCACTATTCTGAATTTAGAATAGGGGAAAAACTTGCCTTGCGCGTACTTAACCTGGTTTAACTTACTGCCTTCTGACCCTAGCTTGCTCTGCCTTGCTAACACTGAACAAATCATGGAAAGATAGGTGTTTAGATAATTTACTACATACGTGTATCTTGAATTGATATCACGCAACCTTATCAGTCTACCCATGCGTTTCTATTTGACTCGCATATATATATATATATTTACACAACACATTTATGCACATAATCACATATAACACGTAACACGTAAAGCACATAATTAATTTCTAGATTTATAATTATTTTTAGAATCAATTCTAGGCTTATACCTGCATTACTAGTCTTATCTGATTTTATTATAATTTTTCGGGATTTATTCGGCTCAATTATATCCCTACTAGGACCTACGAACTATCAGTTATCACCAAACCACTCTTTTTCAGAATAAATTATAACTTACAACTATTTTTATTGGATTCGTCTCATTTTTCTGAGTCTAGGGGTCTTCGTTTCACTTAAATCGGATTAACGGTTGAATTGTTATGAATTAAACACTGATAATTCAATTTATTATTCAATATAGATAATTATTACAACCTTTTAAATCCTAAAATAATTTCTAAATAATTATTTAAGAAAAATCAAAGTCAAAAATAATTTTTTTATAATTTTTGGAGTTAAAATGAAGAAGTTACGATTTATTAAAAATTATGTGATTAATTATCGAAATAATTAATCACTTTTTAAATATTGAATAAATAAATAACTAATAAATAATTAATAATTGCTTATTTAATAATCTAAAATAATAAATCTCTAATTATCAGGATTAATCACAATTTATTATAATATTTATAACTTATCGATATTTATTCGATTAGATCGATTATTTACAAATAATCAATCGATTTTATTAACGGATACGCTATTTATCGAATATCTACTATGTGCTCGAATTATAATCTAACTCAACGATTAATTACTCGTATAAATACGAGCTACTCGCAATCCTCATATAATTATCGAACTTATTACATTATTACTGAAACTTATACGATTCGTTAATCAATTAATTATCGGTATTTAATTATACGATACAAATAATCACTACAATATTATTCGAATAACTATCGCTCGAATAATAATTCTCATTATCGAATTATTACTCGGAATAATAACTAATTATCGAATTATTAATCATATTATTTAATTATTTTTAATCCTTATTTATTAATTAATTACCTAATTATTAATTAATTACCTAATTATTAATTAATTAGATAACTAATAAATAATTAGATAAATAATTAAATAATTAATTAAATAATTAAATTTGAATTTATAAATTAATAAAATAATTTAGAAATTAATAATACTATTTTTCAGAATTTAGAACTAATTTTTAATTAATTATTAGAATTTTTAAAATCTGATTTTGATTTACTAAAATATAAATAAATAATTAATAAATCAAAAACACAATTCAGGGAATTGGTTTCAGGTTTTGGGGATCAAACCCGGGTCGTTTCCGGGTTGCAAACCGGGTCGAACCCGGGTCGCGAAGAACACTCCTGGCTGCCCAGAAACCCGACGCCGGCGGGGATTTTCCGGTGAAAATCCGGCGAACCAAAACAACGTCCAAACACCACGGTTCCAAGCTGGTTTTGCTTCGTTCTTCACCGAAAACACCACAGGGACGTCCTCCTCTTTCATTCGTCCTTCCTCCCCGTCGAACCAGACCGGCGAACACGAACAGCGGCGGCGTCGTCGTTTTCCGGCGATGCTAAAACGGACACCAAATCGAGTGAAACCGGTGCCAAACGACTCCCTATTCGACGATCTACATCCTCATGGCAACGAAATCATCAAACAATCAACCAGAAACGAAACCCGAATTCAAGATTAAAACCCGAAAACACGAAATTAAAATCACTTAATCAAACAATAAAAATAGTTGCATAATCAGAAACTACGATTCACCAGCTTCAATTTGACTACTTACATGAACGATTTGGACTCCGGAATCACCTTCAAAATCGCGATTGATTATGCTGCCCTGTTCTTCACAGAAACCCTAACCCTAATTCCTTTTTCTTTTTATTTTTATTTTCTGATTTTTAATTATAATTAACTGATTTAATTAATAGTAATTCAGGTATTTATATTTATGAAAATAATACCCCTAAGTAAAATTAAGGGTCTAATTACACTCCTAATAAAAATATTTGGCCCCAATTTTTATAATTTTTGGGTATTAATAATGAATTTTTAAATATCCAATAAATATAAAATAAATACTAAAAATTCCCAAAAATTGTGAAAAATACAAAAATACAAAGCAAAATGATATATGATAATTTCATAATCATATAAAAATAAAAATGTGATTTTTGTGGGGTTTTTGGTACCCGAAGGGGTCCGGAAAAGTCGTTTTTCGCGAAAAAGGTCAATTTGTAAAACGTCTAGGGGTTCAGAATAGCGATACGGTATAGGGCATTTTTGGCAAAATAGGGCCAATGATTTTGTTTGAAATACGGGCTTTTAAAACATAGTTTTGAGCTGTACAGGTTTTGATATAATATATATAACTGACGATAGAACGCTCAATAAATATCCAAAACACGTTTGGATCAAAACAACCAACACATAACACATAGCAGTTAGGGTTCAACGACTTAACACATTTAATCACATAATAATACTCATAATTATTATTATTATAATATAATACAAGCGTAATTCCTCGGTCGTTACATTCTCCCCCCCTTAACAAGATTCTGTCCTCAGAATCTAATTATGCAAATAACTGAGGATACTTTTCTAGCATTTCACTTTCAAGCTCCCAAGTTGATTCTTCAACCACTGGGTTTCTCCATAAAACTCTCACTAATGACACAGACTTATTTCTTAATACCCTCTCTTGCCTATCTAGAATTCTTATTGGCTGTTCTACATATGACAAATCTGCCTGAAGTTCTACTGGTTCATACTCTATTACATGCCTTGTATCAGGATTATACCTCTTAAGCATAGATACATGAAATACGTTGTGAATGTGCTGCATATGGGGTGGTAGAGCTAACTCGTACGCAACCTTCCCAATTTTCTTCAAAATCTCAAATGGTCCAACGTATCGTGACTTCAATTTCCCTTTATTGCCAAATCTGGTCAATCCTTTCCATGGCGATATTTTGAGCAATACGTGTTCTCCTTCCTGATAGTCCATATCCTTCCTGGCTTGGTTTGCATATCTACTTTGTCTATCTTGTGCTGCCTCGATTCGTTTTCGAATAAGATTAATCTTTTCTTTTGTCTGCTGAATTAATTCTGGACCCAAAATCTTGCGTTCTCCAACTTCATCCCAATGCACGGGTGATCTGCATTTCCTCCCATATAATGCTTCATACGGTGGCATTCCAATACTGGCGTGATAGCTATTATTATAAGAAAATTCCACTAGGGGTAAATGTTCATCCTAACTGCCTTCAAAATCGATCGCACAAACTCGTAGCATGTCCTCAATCGTTTGAATTGTCCTTTCACTTTGGCCGTCAGTTTGCGGATGATAAGCTGTACTCATATTCAACTTCGTTCCTAGACATTCTTGGAATTGTTTCCAAAATCTTGAATTGAAACGAGGATCTCGATCCGATACAATTGATACTGGTACTCCATGACGCATCACAATTTCTTTGAGATACATGTGCACTAATTTGTCGAGCGAAAATCTTTCATTAATTGGTAGAAAATGTGCCGACTTCGTAAGTCTGTCAATGATTACCCATATCGCATCATGATTTGCCCTAGTCCTCGGTAGTCCTACCACAAAATCCATCGCTAAATGTTCCCATTTCCATTCTGGAATGTCTAATGGTTGTAATAACCCACTCGGACGTTGGTGTTCTGCTTTAACTCGCTGGCATGTGTAGCATTTACTCACCCATTCTGCTATCTCCTTCTTCATATTCGGCCACCAAAAGTTTTCCTTCAAATCGCGATACATTTCCGTGCTTCCTGGATGAATGGAATACTTCGAATTGTGCGCATCTCGCATAATTTCTTCTTTTAATTCTGCCACGTTAGGGATCCAGATTCTTGACGCAAAACGTAAAATTCCTTCATTATCTTTCTGAGTTGTAATCTCTTCTCCTGTTAAGTTATCGTCTTGACTCATCACTTCTTCTTGACAACGGCGAATCTTTTCCAGCAATTCTGGTTGGAAAGTCATAGCGTAGATAGTTTCTGCAGATTCATTAGGAATACGAATTTCGATTTCCAATTTGTCGAATTCCCTGGCCAATTCTTCGCATGAAGTCAACCGATTCAATCTTTCTTTTCTGCTTAGCGCATCTGCTACAACATTTGCTTTTCCTGGATGATAACTGATTGTAACATCGTAATCTTTAATCAATTCCAGCCATCGACGTTGTCGCATGTTTAGTTCCTTTTGCGTGAAGATATACTTCAGACTTTTATGATCCGTGTAGATTTCACATTTTTCACCGTACAGATAATGTCTCCAAAGCTTCAATGCAAAAACAATTGCTGCCAATTCCAGATCATGCATAGGATATTTCTGTTCATGAGGTTTAAGTTGTCTCGACGCATATGCAATGACGTTACCATGTTGCATCAACACACATCCTAAACCACGATATGAAGCATCACTGTAAATAACAAAATTTCCTTGCTCGTCTGGCAGTACTAATACTGGTGCCGTCACCAACCGATTCTTCAACTCTTGAAAACTTTCTTCACACTTACTATTCCATTCGAACTTTTCACTTTGTCGAGTTAACTTGGTCAGCGGTGTAGCTATCTTCGCAAAATCTTTGACAAATCTTCGATAATATCCTGCCAAACCTAAGAAACTTCGAACCTCTGTCGGCGTCTTTGGTCTTTCCCAATTCAACACGGCTTCAATCTTTGCTGGATCAACTTGAATGCCTTCTCTGCTGATGATGTGCCCTAAAAACTGCACTTCTTTCAACCAAAATTCGCATTTGGAAAATTTTGCATAAAGCTACTCCTTCCGTAATATTTCCAATGTCGTTCTTAATTGCGCTGCATGCTCTTCTTCCGTCTTTGAATAGATCAAGATGTCATCAATAAATATAATGATAAACTTATCCAAATACTTCTTGAATATTCGATTCATCAAATCTATAAACGCTCCAGGTGCATTCGTCAATCCAAAAGCCATCACAAGAAATTCATAGTGTCCGTACCTTGTTCTAAACGCTGTCTTTGGAATATCTTCGGCCTTGATCTTTAACTGATGATAGCCTGATCGTAGGTCGATTTTCGAAAACCATGCCGCTCCTTTTAGTTGATCAAACAAATCATCAATGCGAGGTAAAGGATATTTATTCTTGATAGTTAACTTGTTCAGCTCACGATAATCAATACACAGTCGCATACTACCATCCTTCTTTTTCACGAACAATACTGGCGCACCCCATGGGGATACACTTGGCCTTATAATTCCTTTGTCAAGAAGTTCTTGCAACTGCTTTGCTAATTCCCTCATTTCAATAGGTGCCATTCGATATGGAGCTTTCGAAATTGGTTCAGTCCCTGGCGTCAAATCAATAGTGAATTCGATTTCTCGATCTGGTGGAAGTCCTGGTAATTCGTCCGGAAAAACATCAAGAAATTCACAAACTACAGGAATATCTTCAATCTTCAAATTTCCCTTATCAACATCCCGAACATAGGCTAAATAAGCTTGACATCCTTGACGTAGCAATCTTCTCGTCTGCATTATTGATAGGAATTTCTGCTTTTGCTTCTCACCTTTAAATATTACCGTTTCATTTTCTTCAGTTTGCAATTTCACTCTCTTATTCGCACAGTCAATTTGAGCATTATTACTAGACAGCCAATCCATTCCTAAAATAATATCAAACTCCCCTAACCTAAAAGGTATCAAATCAACTGAAAAATGACATCTCCCTATCTCAATATCACAGCTCAGACATACTCGATCTACTGCAACCTGATCATTATTCGCTAATTTTATGACTAACACTTCATCCAACCACTGAATCTCACAATCTATCTTAGAGATAAAGGCTTCAGAAATAAAAGATCTAGTAGCTCCTGAATCAATCAATACTAAAGCATTTACGGAATTTACAGGAAGTGTACCTGCAACCACATTCGGACTCTGTACCGCTTCCTTCATTGACATGTTGAAAGTCCTTGCTCTGGGCTGATTTTGCTGTGGTAGTGGAGGTGGAGGTAATGCTAAAATTCTTGGAATACTGGCAGCCATTGCAATTCCTCTGCAGTCTTTGGCGATATGTCCTTTTCTCCCACATTGGAAACAAGTAACTTCTGCTTTTCCCATTGGACATTCTCCAGAATAGTGTCCCCTTTGCTTGCACTTGAAACACGTAACATTTAGCTTGTTGCAAACTCCTGTATGCTTTCTACCACATGTTCTGCAATCAGGTATAGGCGGTCGAATAAGCCTTTGCTGAGTTGGGGCAGGTAGTCGATTACCCATCCTCTGGTTGTTTTGTTCTGGTCTCCTAAAGTTTACTTTTCCTCGAGCTTGAAATCCCGGCCTTTTGTTGAAACTATTCTGAAATTTCCCTGGTCCTTTCTCTTTCTGAGCTGCTTCGCTTTCTCCTTCAATAATCATAGCCTTCTGAACAACAGCCGTATAAGTTGTCAATTCAAACACAGCTACCCTGCTACGAATCCATGGTTTTAGTCCTTGCTGAAATCTCTTGGCCCGCTTCTCGTCCGTATCCACCTGCTCTGGAACAAACCTTGCCAATTCAGTAAACTTGGTTTCATAATCCACAACCGATAAGTTGTCTTGTTTCAGCTCCAGGAACTTGATCTCCATCTGGTTCTTCATAAAACGAGGAAAATATTTCTCCAAGAAAAGATCAGTGAATCTGTTCCAGGTCACCACACCTTCTTCCAAAGCTTTCTTTGATTCCCACCAGTAATTAGCTTCGCCTTTTAGAAAATAGCTAGCAAAATCTGTCTTCTGCTCTTCCTCAACCTTTACCAACAAAAAAGCCTTTTCCATCTCTTTCAGCCAAGCTCTCGCTTTTGTAGGATCTGTGGAACCCATAAATTCCGGTGGCTTCACCGACTGAAATTGCTTGAAAGTAGTCGTAGGTGCTGCTGGTGGTATTTGATGTCCTGGATGAGCGGCTTGCTGTAACATCTGTTGCTGGAACTGCTGTTGCTGCTGCTGCATTTGTTGTTGCATCATCAACATCTGCTGTTGCATGAGATTAAACATCTGATCCATCTGTTTATTATTGTTTTGGCCCTCGGTGTTTCCATTCGATGAGTCGGGCTGCGCTTTTCTCTTAGGTGCCATTTTTCTGATAAATAAATAATGGATCTTATTTAATAACAGTATATTAAACATATATTAAAACAGTCGATTCGAGAAATAAAATAACTTATTAAATAACTGAATAGATAAAACAGTATGATAGTTTTTAATTTTTTTTTTTTTTTTTTTTTTTTTTTACAACATGATCGTGAATAAAACTACATTTGTAAATATGCAATGGTACTGAAATAAATGTAAATGCTTAAATGACTGGAAATAAAATAAAGAAAACGTGCAAAAGATTATCTCATATATATATATATAGGTAGAACACCAGCTACAGGTGTCAGTGCTTGATACAAAACCCTATGATATAACAGTCGTACTGCTACTACTATCAGTCAGAGTCAGTAGCTACACTCATACAAACTAGTCATACAATACTATGCTGCCTCTATCTACAAAATATACATAATACAACACTCATCGATCTGCTGGTCTCAAAATCCTGGTGGTACGTGGCTCAACTCCTCCTGCACTGCCTCTAGCACTGCCTCGGTAAGTCCCAATGCTCTGCGATATGCTGTCTCCGCACTAAGATCCTGCTGTCTCAAATCAGTAAGCTGCTGCGAACTAACCCGGTGAATATGATGTAGTCTCTCTCTCAGTATATAATCCGGTCGTAATGCTCTGACAGGACCATCCGTCTGTGTCTCATACAATCCAAGGATCTCTCTACACTGGTTCTGCCATCTAATCCTCTCCTCCCTCTCTGCCTGAAAGCGCTGGTAAGTCACGGTATGATGCTCATGAAGATCAGTGCTGGAACCTCGAGAAGGTAATGGTCCATCTACCACGATCTCATCCATAAACTCTGGCTGAGGAAACTGATACACTCCTGGAACAGGTGCATAAATGGCTAATGGGGCAGGAAATAAGACAGGCTGCTCCATAGGCGCATACACAGGCGGCTCTGCCTCTGGCTCCATCGGTGGCATCTCTGGAATCTCAACGGGTGGCATAGGAATCTGAGGCTCTAAATCCTCCCACTACGGAAGATCAACCATATCAGGAATATCAAACATCGGAAACTCTAATGGTGGAATATCTGGTATCTCTGGCTCAACGTATGGAAAATAATCTGCAAAACCTGGTACCTCCGGGGGAAGTGGTATCTCTGGTGCTGGCTCAGGTGGCAATGGAGGTAAGATCTGCTCTGACACTGGGGCTACTACCTGTGCATCCACTGGATCTGTCTCGGTCCTCTCCGTAGATGATGATAAAGAAGCCATCTAATATACATAAAAATAATAACACAAAATAATCAAATCACAATCCTATAACTCATAACTTCTAATCACATAGACAAACAATCCTAACACTCTTACCCTCATCCTATCTTATTTTCCTATCCTATCTTAACCCTAACATTCTTGTTTTCCAAGGTCAATCCTAAGCTCTGATGCCAACTATAACACCCTCCAAATCCGGGGTATAGATTTGGGGCATTATTAACAACAATTACCAACTATACCTGCACAAGCGGAATATTAATATAATAATTACCCCGAACTATCACTACTCAGGATCTTTTAAGGGTTGAGTTTGGAAACAAGAATCATGCACTACACTTTATTACAAACCCAACTAAATAAAACCTGTCTCAAGAACTCTCTTTATTACAAAACTTTATTCTATCTACAATTTCACTACGCAATCTTTTATTCAAACTACACAAAACTTTTATTCAACCCAACATTACTACTTATCCTGCTACACCTGATCTGGCAATTCAAAGCTCTCTTCGGGAATAGGAAGGAACACTCTTGGTATAAGAGGGTCCCGCTGCTTGACTCGCTTCTTGACTATGCGGGTCCTGATGGGTTTCATTCTCTACCTTAACTGTAAAACAATAGGAGTGACAATAAAAGAAATGAGCCAAAATTGCTCAACAAGCCTGCAACAATTTATATATATATATTATAAAGAGAGAGAAATAAAGAGAAATAAATGAACCAATAAGCTGCTGGTTTGAACAACCATCTGTATCTGTATATGATAATAATTTGCCAATGATGGCGAGTGCCAAATGAACAAGACTGGAAACAAGAACCAACATATGCACTATAATCTGCTGATCAGTCAGAATATAGTGCGGATCTATACCCAACTGCATAGACCCAACCAACATAAGGAGTACTCAGGCAACTATGGCCTATTAATTAATGGTCTGGGAAAAACCCAGCCTTTATAGTAACCATCCAGTCCAAGGCTGAGCATCCGGAACAATCGGTATGCTATTGATATATCCCAACACCAGGATATACCAGAATATATGTAACAAGGGTAAAGGAATTGAAATATGAACAGGGAATTCAATAAATTGGGTAAATCAAGAATTGAAATGAAATGGAACAAGTGATAATAAATGGGTAACAGTGTATGTGAACAATAATTATCAAAGAGAATTGATACGATAGAAAGGAAATATAAATCACTATTCTGAATTTAGAATAGGGGAAAAACTTGCCTTGCGCGTACTTAACCTGGTTTAACTTACTGCCTTCTGACCCTAGCTTGCTCTGCCTTGCTAACACTGAACAAATCATGGAAAGATAGGTGTTTAGATAATTTACTACATACGTGTATCTTGAATTGATATCACGCAACCTTATCAGTCTACCCATGCGTTTCTATCTGACTCGCATATATATATATATATATTTACACAACACATTTATGCACATAATCACATATAACACGTAACACGTAAAGCACATAATTAATTTCTAGATTTATAATTATTTTTAGAATCAATTCTAGGCTTATACCTGCATTACTAGTCTTATCTGATTTTATTATAATTTTTCGGGATTTATTCGGCTCAATTATATCCCTACTAGGACCTACGAACTATCAGTTATCACCAAACCACTCTTTTTCAGAATAAATTATAACTTACAACTATTTTTATTGAATTCGTCTCATTTTTCTGAGTCTAGGGGTCTTCGTTTCACTTAAATCGGACTAACGGTTGAATTGTTATGAATTAAACACTGATAATTCAATTTATTATTCAATATAGATAATTATTACAACCTTTTAAATCCTAAAATAATTTTTAAATAATTATTTAAGAAAAATCAAAGTCAAAAATAATTTTTTTATAATTTTTGGAGTTAAAATGAAGAAGTTACGATTTATTAAAAATTATGTGATTAATTATCGAAATAATTAATCACTTTTTAAATATTGAATAAATAAATAACTAATAAATAATTAATAATTGCTTATTTAATAATCTAAAATAATAAATCTCTAATTATCAGGATTAATCACAATTTATTATAATATTTATAACTTATCGATATTTATTCGATTAGATCGATTATTTACAAATAATCAATCGATTTTATTAACGGATACGCTATTTATCGAATATCTACTATGTGCTCGAATTATAATCTAACTCAACGATTAATTACTCGTATAAATACGAGCTACTCGCAATCCTCATATAATTATCGAACTTATTACATTATTACTGAAACTTATACGATTCGTTAATCAATTAATTATCGGTATTTAATTATACGATACAAATAATCACTACAATATTATTCGAATAACTATCGCTCGAATAATAATTCTCATTATCGAATTATTACTCGTAAAAATAACTAATTATCGAATTATTAATCATATTATTTAATTATTTTTAATCCTTATTTATTAATTAATTACCTAATTATTAATTAATTACCTAATTATTAATTAATTACCTAATTATTAATTAATTAGATAACTAATAAATAATTAGATAAATAATTAAATAATTAATTAAATAATTAAATTCGAATTTATAAATTAATAAAATAATTTAGAAATTAATAATACTATTTTTCAGAATTTAGAACTAATTTTTAATTAATTATTAGAATTTTTAAAATCTGATTTTGATTTACTAAAATATAAATAAATAATTAATAAATCAAAAACACAATTCAGGGAATTGGTTTCAGGTTTTGGGGATCAAACCCAGGTCGTTTTCGGGTTGCAAACCGGGTCGAACCCGGGTCGCGAAGAACACTCCTGGCTGCCCAGAAACCCGACGCCGGCGGGGATTTTCCGGTGAAAATCCGGCGAACCAAAACAACGTCCAAACACCACGGTTCCAAGCTGGTTTGCTTCGTTCTTCACCGAAAACACCACAGGGATGTCCTCCTCTTTCATTTGTCCTTCCTCCCCGTCGAACCAGACCGGCGAACACGAACAGCGGCGGCGTCGTCGTTTTCCGGCGATGCTAAAACGGACACCAAATCGAGTGAAACCGGTGCCAAACTACTCCCTATTCGACGATCTACATCCTCATGGCAACGAAATCATCAAACAATCAACCAGAAACGAAACCCGAATTCAAGATTAAAACCCGAAAACACGAAATTAAAATCACTTAATCAAACAATAAAAATAGTTGCATAATCAGAAACTACGATTCACCAGCTTCAATTTGACTACTTACATGAACGATTTGGACTCCGGAATCACCTTCAAAATCGCGATTGATTATGCTGCCCTGTTCTTCACAGAAACCCTAACCCTAATTCCTTTTTCTTTTTATTTTTATTTTCTGATTTTTAATTATAATTAACTGATTTAATTAATAGTAATTCAGGTATTTATATTTATGAAAATAATACCCCTAAGTAAAATTAAGGGTCTAATTACACTCCTAATAAAAATATTTGGCCCCAATTTTTATAATTTTTGGGTATTAATAATGAATTTTTAAATATCCAATAAATACAAAATAAATACTAAAAATTCCCAAAAATTGTGAAAAATACAAAAATACAAAGAAAAATGATATATGATAATTTCATAATCATATAAAAATAAAAATATGATTTTTGTGGGGTTTTTGGTACCCGAAGGGGTCCGGAAAAGTCGTTTTTCGCGAAAAAGGTCAATTTGTAAAACGTCTAGGGGTTCAGAATAGCGATACGGTATAGGGCATTTTTGGCAAAATAGGGCCAATGATTTTGTTTGAAATACGGGCTTTTAAAACATAGTTTTGAGCTGTACAGGTTTTGATATAATATATATAACTGACGATAGAACGCTCAATAAATATCCAAAACACGTTTGGATCAAAACAACCAACACATAACACATAGCAGTTAGGGTTCAACGACTTAACACATTTAATCACATAATAATACTCATAATTATTATTATTATAATATAATACAAGCGTAATTCCTCGGTCGTTACAATCGGTGTAAAAGTAATACCCTAAAGTCTCTTTAGGATATCCCACAAAACTACATTTTACGGATCGATATTCCAGCTTATCTGGGTCAACTTATTTGTCATAAGCTGGACATCCCCAAATCTTAACGTGTTTAAGACTCAGTTTCCTTTCTTTCCATATCTCATACGAAGTTTGAGGAACAGATTTTGGAAGGCACCTTATTCAGTAAATATGCTGAGGTTTCCAATGCATAACCCCATAGGAATACTGGAAGATTCGCATAGCTCATCATGGACCGAACTTTGTCTAACAAAGTTCGATTTCTCCTTTCAGATACCAATCTGGAGGAGTCCACTGGGAGACTATACCATTTACTTTGAGATAATCTAGAAAATCTCCATTCGAGTATTCACCACCTCGATCTAATTGATGAATTATAATACTGTTAGGTCACACACACACTGTAGAGGGGGTGAATACAGTGTATAGTACACTCAAATCGAACTTTAAGAACTTAAGTAACAGAAAACAAACTTTATTGAAACAATAAACTCTGTTACAGTATGGAACTGTTACCTCTCAGTGATGAACAATATCACGAGAGCTGCTAGGGTTACAATGAATAATCTTCTCGAATTATGATAACACTTTTAGTGTAAACCCTATGTCTGTGTTTATATACTGCACAGTTACAAGATAATCGCTAATTGATATGGAATATAATTCTGCTTCCTAAAATATATCAATCAGATATCTTTTCTTCCAAGTATTCCATTCTTCACGGAATTCCTTCTTCATGCATATCTCTTCTTATGTTTATCTTGATCTTCTTTCCTTTAATCATCTATTGTCCTTATCTGATCGTCCTTCAGCACTTAAGTTCTGATATCTATCTTCTGATGATTATCTCCTGATAACATAAGTACCGATATCCTTAAGTCCTGACTTCCAGTATAAGTACTGATCAACAGTTAAGTATTGATTTATCCTGTTCAAGTAAGATCTGAAAGCTAAATATAAAAAATATTAGCCATGACATTATCAAATATATCTAACAAATACTATGTTTGGTTTGTTTCTCCACTTCATACTTATACTCTTTGAACTTTTCAAAGGCTCCAGACTTGTGTTTCATCAAATACACATATTCGAATCTAGATCTATTATCCATGAAAGTAATGAAGTATGAAAACCCACCCATGGCTTGCGTAGACATTGGTCCACATACATCTGTGTATACCATTCCTAGCAAATTTGCAGTCCTCTCTCCATGTCTACTAAATGGAGACTGCAGTGCCACTATAAAGTGAGATTTTCATCATCCCTTTTCTTTTATTAGTTTGTTCAATCTGAAGTAAATTATGTCACATTGATACAGACCATTATTTAAAGTACCACGTCCATAAAAATATTATCTCTAAGAATAGAACATTCATTATTCTCAATAATAAATGAAAATCCAGCCAAGTCTAACATGGGAATAATATTCCTCACAATCGAGGGAACAAAATAACAATTATTTAAAATAATAGTCTTGCCCGTAGGCATATATAAATGAAATGATTCTACATCTTCAGCAGCAACTCTTGCTCCATTTCCCATCAGTAGAATCACCTCATCTTTTTCAAAATTCCTACTTCTCCTTAGTCCCTGCAACAAATTGCAGATATGAGAACCATAGGCGGTATCTAATACCCAAGTAGAAATTTGATTTAATGACATACTCACTTCTATCATGAACATACCTGAATCAGAAGTGGTAGTCTCACTACCCTTCTTCTTCAATTCTGCAAGGTAAACCTTGCAGTTCCTCTTCCAGTGCCCCACCTTGTTACAGTGAAAGCAAACAACTTTGCTCTTGGGGTCTTCAGCTTTTGGTGGAACCGGCACTTTCTCACCTACTTTCTTCTTCTTGGAAGGGTTCCTCTTCCTTTTCTTAGGATTAGAACCTTCACCAATTAGAAGAACAGGACTCTTCTTAGGGGAAAATTCGATTCCGCAGTCTTCAACATGTTGTGGAGTTCAGGCAGGTTGACATCCAACTTATTCATGTGAAAGTTCACAACAAACTGTGAGAACGAACTCAGAAGCGATTGCAAGACCAAGTCTTGGCTCAGCTCCCCATCCATGGCAAAACCAAGTTGTCCAAGACGTTTAATCAAATTGATCATCTTAAGTACATGGTCATTCACAGATGATCTCTCAGACATCCTACAACCGAATAGCTCCTTCGATATCTCATATCGAGCTGTCCTCCCCGCCACATCATACAATTCTTGTAGATGCATGAGGATAGTGTGAGCATCCATATGCTCATGTTGCTTCTGCAGCTCAATGTTCATGGAAGCTAGCATGATGCATTGAGCAACATTTGCATCATCTATCCACTTACGATACACAACATGTTCATCATTATGTGCATCACTAGCAGGTTCAATAGGCTTAGGTGGGTCAATCACGTATTCCAGCTTCTCAATCCTGAGAACAATTCTCAAGTTTCGAAGCCAGTCAGCATAATTAGGACCAATCAACTTGTGAGCATCTAGTATGCTCCTGAGTGATAGTGCAGAAGACATAATGTATATAGTAAATCTGTAAATGATAAACACATAACAACACTTAGCAAATATTCGATTTCATTTTTAAAACACTATATGAATCGGGTCTTTATTCATAAGTGGCTCCCACTAGTTTATCTAATTTATTCAACGCCCTACGTGAAAAATTAAGCATTCATAATGCTAGTGGGAATAGGGATCCTACATTCCATTACACAACCCCGGCTGTGGCACGAAACGCCATGTAATGTTTAATAGGCAGACAACTCTTGTCAATTACATCTAGTGTTATTCCCTAATCAAACTTTAGCCTCTTGAATAATTGAGTCACGGCTGTGGCACGACAAACTCAATATTCTAAGTCAAGTCTAACCCAATATTCCGTACAATTGAATCAGTCCCCAAAGGCCCACGGCTGTGGCACGTAACGACCTTTAGATTCTTATTCAATGTACACATCTCTATGTAATAGACAAGTATTTCTTATTTCGAAATCAAAGCCCTCGGCTGTGGCACGAAACGACAATGATTTAAAAATAAGAACTACTTTTCTATCATGTTGGAAGGCTATGACCGACACAAGCCCGTTGTATCATTGGCCAATTACTACTTGATATTATTTAATTTTAGAGGGATTATATTACGTTATAATCATAATCATATTATAAAGAGATTCTTCCTTTTAAATTAAATATTTCAAATCAATAATCAATAATCAGATGATTGCCAGATCGGGTGGAGCATTGTCAAGAGGCGTCACTTAATAACCCTTTCTTACAGATAGAAATCTGTTGTTGACAGAATCATCCTTTCTCTCATATCGAAAATTCATATTCAATTACGTGTTTCATAAACACAAGAATCTCATGATTGTATTCATAATATTGTTATTAAGGTTATGAAACAATTTCACTATACTAGGTTGTCTAACAAACGCCTTATGTTCATTTAAGTTCACCTAAATCTATCATCGCATGATAAACTAAGCATATATCACATATATAAACATGAATAAACATCAAGGTAGGCATGTTATATCATCTAGCACATTAGTCTAAGCATTATACATCTTTATGTATCACATGAAGTATTTAAAAGCAGTTAAAACAGTTAAAAACAGCTTTAAAATACTTCTGTTAGCTATAAACAGTTCGAAACAATTTCATAAAATATCATATAATATACCATTAGAAGCGTCTCGAAAAGATGAATCAAACGGCACCAAAATCGCCCAATTCTGAGCTGCCACGCGCCCGCACGCGTCGAAAGAAGGTCTCCCACGCGCACACGTGCTAACAGGCGCGTGTCAGACTCCCGTCCACGCGCCCCCACGCGCACACGCGCCCGAAACCCTATACTGACGTCAGCATGATGTCATCTGATGACGTCATCATGACGTCAGCATCCGTCTGTCCTTTGACCAGCGCGTGGCTGACACGCGCCGCGCGTGGGCCTGGAGCGCGTGACCCTCACGCGCGCGTGGCTGACGCGCGGTCCTGCGCCCTTCTGTGATTCGCCGCCGCTTTCCTCGATTAGCGTGCCGCCGTACCTGACTGTTCCTTCTTCTTCTTTTTCCGTGTAGCAGTAATACAACACAGGCAATACAAACATATATATATATACTATATATACATATATTTATACTTATTAAATTATGAATTTAATTGTAAGAACTTCAAAAATTCATAATAAAAAATCTATACATCATAAAATTATGAAAAAAATACCCAGACGATCTACAACACTTGTAGAACCCAGATCAACATTCAAAATTATTCTGAGAAATGATTTCTCATCAAACAAAATTAATCCATGATATAACTTGTAAAAATCATAATTAATTCATACAAGCACATAAAATTCTGAAATTTTTACCACAGATCTATATGCATACAACCTCGCTGTGATACCATAGATTTTAATCACAGCGGAGGCATGGTAAAACACTTTTACATATATAAAATCCAAATAAAAACATATAAATCATGGTAAAAATATAGGGATCGATTACTAACCTTTAATATGCGATCCAAGAGCAACAATCGGAGATCCTTAGCAGCTGCTCCTCAAACGTGAAGCACTCCACCGGTATCCACCAAGAAAACGACGTTAAGGAGGAGGAGGAGGTGGAGAGAATTAGGTTTTATAAAATTTTGGGGTTAGAATCAAAATAGGGTTTATAATAGTATATTTATAGACAAAATTTTCAGCTGAAATGTTCCCATAAATATTATTATTATTATCCCATTTATTATTCTCATTAATAATTAAAACACCTTTTAATTATTAATTCTTTTTCTAAACACTTTAGAAATAATTCTCTCTCTTGATTTAATTTCCAAAAATTAAATCCTTAATTAATAATATTAAGAACTTTTCTTAATTTATTTATAATCAATTAAATCTCATTTAATCAATTATTAAATTTACCAATTAATTATTTATTTCATAAATAAATAATTATTAGCCATTATTAATTAATTCCTCCACCATTAAATCATTCTCTTTTTATGGTGTGACCCTGTAGGTTCAATATTAAGCCGGTAGTAGAAATAAATAATAATAAAACTATTTTATCATTATTTATATAAATTCTCTAATTTATTAAATATGATTAATTAATTAATCACATTTATTCTACATCGTGAGGGATACTTCTCAGCATATCGCGACTATCCGGATAATATGAATTCACTGCTTAGAATACCAAGAACCTATTCAGTGAATAGTTACCGTACAATAAACTCCTTCTACCCTACAATGTCCCGATTAAATACAAGGCATGGATCTCGTGTCAAGCCTATCTAATTCAATCACTTGCTTATCATTTACTATGCTTAGTTCTATGCAAATTAGAAACTCCTTTCTAATTTCATTCACTCTGGCCAGAGATTCCTGAACTAGCATAAGTGGATCAGCCTTGAACATTCTCTTCCTTCACTGGAAGGGGTAGATTCTTTATTGATCATACACTATCTTCGTGTACAAATTCCTATACCCAGTAGAGCCCTAATAATTGTCCCTAGAGACTAAGAACTAAACCAAAGCATAGTTCAGTGTACACAAGATGACTATGATGACCTCAAGTCTAAGGATACTTGTACAACTATCACTATGTGAACAACTGCTGACACGTGAGTGAACTTCAGTTGTTCAGCTATGCGAGTCACGTTCAGTGAACTTATTCTATAATAAGCACCTACATACTAGCTATAGTGTCACCACATAAATGTCTATGAGAACAGACATCCTTCATAATGAAGCAAGCATAGTATGTACCGATCTTTGCGGATTATTAATTACCAGTTAGTAATCCTACGACCAGGAACTATTTAAGTTTAGAGTTATCATCTTTTAGGTCTCACTATTATGATTTCATCATAATCCATAAAAAGCTTTACTCTAAACTATGGTATATCTTATTTAAACACTTAAATAGATAGAGCCCGTAATAAAAACAAAACAAGTCTTTTATTAATATCAATGAAATCAAAACAGATTACATAAAAGTTATTCCTAAATCCTCATACATGATTGGACTTAGGATATATTCCTTTCAATTGGGACACGTGTTGAACTGTTGTAAAACAAGTGATACGTGTCCAGGTTCTATTCCTTCTCTCTTTTACTTCACAGAAACAATTTCTCTCCATCCTTATCAACTCTAATCCTTTAATTCATCCCTCACTCTCCCCCTTTTTCTCTCTCGCTCGTTACTTTTCTTTCTCCCTGTGTTCCTTTCGCCTGCTCCCTATGGTGCCGATTCTCTTCTCCCTTTCCGGTGCTAGTAGAAGGATTCGAGAATTGACGTTGGACTAAATCTAACCTAGTGATCAGCCGACAAGCTCGGCAAGGTTCCAAGCGAAGGACCTGACTGTCAAAGTCGGATCCAGGATAGTCTGATAGTAAGGCGATAAAGTCGAGCGTCCGAGTCGATCCAAAATCAGTCAATGATAGTTATAAGCTCTGCAAGATGCCTAGGAGATTCTTTCGTGGTAGTCCGGGCAGAGTTTCAGTTCCTCCTGTACCAGTCTCCTCTGAGGTAGTTGTGTCAGGAATGTTCATGATAGGTTGGGTTGTGGTAATTGTAACCTAAATCATACTTAAACCTGGAAAAGATCTTGGTAAAGGGGTCATGTATATGTTAAGTTGGATTATATTATGTTTTTATTATTGTTGTTGATGACGTTAACTCCTTACCCCGGGGTTGAGGCCGTCACACCCGTGCTGCTAGTCTATAAAACATGCACTGGTCCTTAGTTCAGATGTAAAAAACAGATAAAATTTTCTTGTCTTCTCTCAATATAGATGATGTGTTCTTATTGTCTTAAGAACCCAGAATTTGTAGCAAGATAAACTTAGTTAATACAAATTAAGTGAGTTTTGAAATATTGTGCTTGTTGATTTATTTCTCTAACACAATATCTCTACGAATATAAACTGTTTTGTTCACACAATATCCAAATAAGATTAAAAAGGATTAAAATCCAAGAAACACATTCACCCCTGTGTTGCATTCAATATCTAACAAAGGATGTAAGTATTTTTATGGAATTAAGGATAAAATATAGATAACTTGAGATGAACCCTGGGGGAATGCCGAAAGGGCGGCATTTAACCCTTAATAGGGACATTATGAGTTCTGATAGTAAGAATTGGAAGGATTAAGGTAACGGCAACCTTTAAAGATAAGTCGAGAAAGTTTTTAGAACTATATAGACAATGGTTCTAGTATTAGTAAATAGTATCTTGATATGCCCTGTACCTAGGGAATACAGGAGGAAAGATTTAAGAATAACCCTCGAGATTTTACAAGAAGAAAGGTAATATTTAAGTTTTCCAAATAGAAATTTTGGTAAAGGAAATATGATGTAATAATAATGATGACAGGTGGAGCACATGTTAAACACTGAGAAAGTATAGATCGAACCAATGAAGGTCAAAATTGTTTAAAGCTAGGAGGATCCAAGATAGGAGACGTCCTAAGTAGGATCGAGAGTCAGTCGTGAGGCAAAAACTTATGGAAAAATGGTGATTTTTTTTCTCACCATAGCTTAAGGAAAACATCTTCACATAAGCAGTGATAAGAAAGGAGGTAGAAAATTTAGTGGAAGATGGTTCAACGACACTAATTGTAAGGGACTATATTTATCAGGAAAGGCTAATCAGGTGGCCAACACTTTTAATATAAGAGAGAAATTATAACCCTCTTACGGAAGGAATACATTAATTCTGGGTAAATCCAATAAGGTTATATTATGGTGTGGAAGATTTGCATTCTTTCTGATGATTGTGTGATACTCAACCCTGATAGTAGTTTAGTAAAGATTTAATTCCTATTATCATTGTAAGTAGGCTACCCATCTTATAAGGTCCTATGTTGAGATAAGCTAGGACCATGTTCCAAAAAAGACCAAATGAACCCTTGATTTTTAAGTCTCCTTTTGAAGACATATGTTTAAAAATGGTATTAACCTGCTACCGCTGCTTAGATTGAAGCTATCTTCTGCAATTTTATCTACTCCATGTCGTATAGACGTCAAGTTCGGAAAATGTTTTACATGGATCACGAATGATGATTATGTTGCCTCCATAGAAAATTTTGATACGACGGATATAGATTCCATATTATTAGATATTAAGATCCCAAGAAAGATAAATGACTGCAGTAGATTAGCGATGGACTATAGTAATACAACAATGATTCCATGAATAATGAGATGATAACAACCGTGATGGACTATAGCTATCATTTATAGCTTTTAAAATCTATCAACTAAGTTCCCTTTTCCTTTTATTCCTTAATTCGAACCACATACTACAATCAACAAACAAACCCAAAGATATTCACATATAAACACTCAATCATTCTTTCAATTACCAAAAATCAAGTCTTGATTTTAACTCCTATGGCCTATTCGGCCTTATCACTTAACACAACAAAAATCAAACATGCAAAGCTCTTAATTGACATGCATCAAGTATATCATCCAAAACTAGTTCAATTTCATTCTTACAACTCATTTAAACTCATAATTTAAATGTAATCATGGATGATCACTCATTTTAACACTTAATACAACTTAATTTCTTAAAAATCAAGTAGAGGCACTCGAAATTTCCAAGAATCAAAACATGCATGCATCACTTTGGACCTCTAACCAAAACTCATTCTAATTACTCTACAATTTATGAAAACAATTATCAATAAATCATTCACACCAACAAAAATCAACAAGATCTTCCCAAAAATTAAGAGCCATTCAGCCTCTTCTTTTTTTATCAAAGAAACCTCTCATGCAAACTTAATTTCAAATCCTTGCATCTTTAATTACCCTAATATTTTAACATTATGCTAGAATAACATCCATAACTAACAAAAATCAACTCATTAACTTTTGAACTACAATTTCCATTTGGCTTTTCATCAAAATAACACATGCAAACACAGAAAATTTGATTTAAAGATACTAGAGCTCAGTTTTAACATCATTACTCACCACCGGTTCACCGGAGTTCAACACCGGTGCCGGTGGCTTCACGGTGGTGCCCCCATTCGGGGGTTCCAACCTTCAACCACCAATTTACATAAGTAAACACACACATGCAAACACATATCTTCACTCTAAATCATTTAAGAATCAAAACCCTTTTTGTTTTCATGAAAACCGAATCAAACCACCAAATTCAACTTTGGATATTTCTCAAAAACCTTGAAGATAGTGACATGCACGTATATATATGGATAGATAAAGCAAAATATCACACAATCATGGTCTTATAATTGAAAAAGGATGAAGAACAAGAGAGAGATTGAAGTGAGAGAGTACCGAGAGTGAGAGAGAGAGAGAAGTCCCGGGAGGGAGAAAGAAAATGAGAGAAAAAGAAAGTGAAGAGGGGTGCTCGGGTGCTCGGGTGAGAAAAGAAAGAAAGAGGGGGTGGGGTAGGGGTAGGGTCATATACTACCAAGGAAGGGTAGTATAGTAATTAGGCTATTATATTTCTAATTCACTCTTTATTCTTAAAAGAAAACGAATTCGATTTGTAAATATCTCTCTCCGAAAAGATGAATTTGATACGAATGATAATTTTAAAACGTGGGTCTCAAAATTAGCTTTTCAACTATTACTCATAATAAACTTTTGAGCATACAGTTGATTTTATACGATTTTTACAAGTTTGTGCTAATAATAGCATTTTATCACATAAAAATCAATTTAAAATGCAACGATCACAAAATAAATCCATCTATTATTTTTAGAAAGTCTCTAGGACTATTTCGAAGATAACAAAACAAATCTCATGCGTTTACCTTACTCTGGTAATTTTATAAAAATGTGCGAAGGTTAAATAAACCTTAATTAAATCAAATAATTCCCTTAAATCCATAAAATATTAACAGATTATGTAATCACACATACAGACAAGCAAGCACATATACTGACACATCACAACTTATGTCTGATCATAAAAATTTCCCTTTTTATCATTATCCCTTTTTACGCGTACCGGGTCACGTTCTGCCTGACGGCCCGACGCTCAGCGTTTCAATTACACTTCACAATATCATTATCGACCGACACGTCACTAGAACGCAATACTTTACCTAAACATTCAATTCAAATAATAACACATACTTCACATTTTAAATACTTTAATCCCTTTTAGGACAGGTTCCGTTCTACCTGACGGCCCGACAACACAACTTAACTCCTAAGCTGACTCTTTAAATTAGAACGCGTCTATCTACGCTCCCAGATACTAATATACAATAAAGACAATTAATCATCACTTAATCACATATTTTATAATCATTTTACATAAATCATACTTTATTGGCTTAATTATGTCGCAAAATTCTCGGTCGTCACAACCTACCCTCCTTAAAGGATTCTGTCCCCAGGATCTAGTCTAAGCAAATAGATGGGGATACTTTTCTTGCATTTCACTCTCTAATTCCGAAGTTGATTCTTCCACTATTGGATTTCTCCACAACACTCTGATTAGAGGTAAGAGTTTATTTCTAAGTGTCCTCTCTTTTCGGTCTAAGATTCAAACTGGTTGTTCCACATAAGACAAATCTGGTTGAATTTCCACTGGTTCCAATTCGATCACATGGCTCACATCAGCATTATACTTCTTTAGAAGAGATACATGAAATACATTATGTAGATGTTGCATTTGCGGAGTTAGTGCCAATTCATATGCCACTTCTCCAACTCGTCGCACTACTTCGAATGGTCCAATATACCTAGGACTCAACTTTCCTTTCTTCCCAAATCTGGTTAAACATTTCCAAGGATATATCTTTAACAAGACTTTGTCTCCAGGTTCAAATTGCACATCTTTTCGTTCTCGATTTGCATACTTTGTTTGTCGATCTTGTGCTGCAATTAATCTTTTTTATATCATTTCCACTTTTTCTTTCGTTTCTTAAACTAGCTCTGGGCCAATTAATTTGCGCTCACCAACTTCGTCCCAATACGTAGGGGATCTACATTTTCTTCCATACAACGCTTCATAAGGCGGTATGCCAATACTTGCGTGATAATTGTTGTTGTAGGAAAACTCGATTAACGGTAAATGATCGTCCCAATTTCCTTTGAAATCTATTGCACAAGTTCGCAACATATCCTCAATTATCTAAATTGTCCTTTCACTTTGTCCGTCAATATGCAGATGATATGTCGTACTCATTTTCAGCTTAGTTCCCAAATAATCATGAAATTGTCTCTAAAATCTTGAGTTAAACCTGGGATCTCTATCAGATACGATAGATACAGGAACTCCGTGACGCATCACGATCTCATCCAAATACAATTTGACCAACTTTTCCAACGAATGCCTTTCATTTATCGGCAAGAAATGTTCTGATTTTGTCAATAGATCGATTACCACCAAAATCGCATCATGATTAGACTTGGTTTTAGGTAATCCTACCATGAAATCCATCGCGATATGTTCTCATTTCCATTCTGGTATGTCCAGTGGTTGAAGTAATCCAGTTGGACTCTGATGTTCCGCTTTGACTCTTTGACACGTATAACACCTACTTATCCATTCGGTAATTTCCTTTTTCATGTTTGGCCACCAATAACTCTCTTTTAAATCCTTGTACATTTTCGTACTTCCAGGGTGAATTGAGAATCTCGAGTTATGCGCTTCATGCAAAATCTCGTGCTTTAGCTCCACGACATTAGGTATCCAAATACGTGAATTAACACGATATATTCATTTTTCATCCTTTCGAGCTTTGACTTCTTCTCCGGATAACTTATCCTTTTCACGATTCATCACTTGCTCTTGACAACATTGTATCTTTTCTAAAAGTTCGGGTTGAAATGACACCGCATATATAGCTTCACCTCCAAATTCTGGAGTCTGCACTTCTATTTCCATCTTTTCGAAATCCTTGATCAAATCTTCCGATGACGTTAACATATTCAATCTTTCCTTGCGACTTAGAGCGTCTGCTACCACATTTGCCTTTCCAGGATGATAGTTTATCGCACAATCATAATCTTTGATCAACTCTAACCATCTTCTTTGTCTCATATTCAACTCCTTTTGAGTGAAAATATACTTTAAACTCTTATGATTTGTAAAAATCTCGCATCTCTCCCCATATAAATAATGTCTCCAAATCTTAAGGGCAAACGCAATTGCTGCCAATTCCAAATCATGCGTGGGATACTTTTGCTCGTGCGTCTTGAGTTTCCTTGACGCATATGCTATCACCTTCCCATGTTGCATTAACACACATCCAAGTCCTTTATACGAAGCATTACTGAATATTACAAATTCTCATTTTTCATCAGGTAACACCAACACTGGGGCGGTTACCAGTCTCTTCTTCAACTCTTGAAAGCTTTCTTCACACTTTTCCGTCCACACAAACTTCTCGTTCTTTCTTGTCAACTTCGTTAATGGGACAGGAATCTTAGAGAAATCTTGCACAAACCTTCTGTAGTATCCTGCTAATCCCAGAAAACTTCTGACTTTCGTAGGAGTTTTGGGTCTTTCCTAATTCATCATAGCTTCTATCTTGGTTGGGTCTACTTTGATTCCCTCTTTATTAACTACATGACCAAGAAATTGCACTTCCTTTAGCCAAAATTCACATTTCGAAAACTTAGCGTACAACCTTTTTTTCCTCAGAATTTCCAAGGAAATCCTCAAATGCTCCTTATGATCTTCTTCGGTCTTGGAATATATCAATATATCGTCAATAAACACAATAACGAACTTGTCTAGGTATTGCTTGAGCACTCTGTTCATAAGATCCATAAATGCGGCTGGCGCGTTCGTCAAACCAAACGCCATTACCAAAAACTCGTAGTGCCCATATCTCGTTCGAAACACTGTCTTGGGTATATCTTCCGCTTTAATCTTTAATTGATGATACCCAGATCTTAAATCAATCTTGGAGAAACACGAAGCTCCTTTTAACTGATCAAACAAGTCATCGATTCGCAGTAGAGGGTACTTATTATTAATCGTCAACTTATTCAATTCACGATAATCAATGCACAACCTCATACTTCCATCCTTTTTCTTAACAAATAATACCGGTGCACCCCACGGGGATACACTCGACCGAATTACTCCTTTATCCAACAATTCTTGCAACTGTACTGCCAATTCCTTCATCTCGACTGGCGCCATACGATGGGGAGCTTTCGATACTGGTTCCGTTCCAGGAGCCAAATCAATCGTAAACTCGATCTCTCTATCTAGAGGTATTCCAGGCAATTCATCAGGAAATACATCAGGAAAATCTCTCACTATTGGAATATCTTCAAACCTTACGGATTCTTTTTCCACGTCTTTAACATGAGCTAAGTAAACTTTGCATCCTTGACGTAATAATCTTCTCGTCTCGATAGCTGTTAGAAACTTCTTTTTTTGTCTTTTGCCTTTGAATATCACTTCCTCACCATCCTTGGTTCTTAACTTCACCTTCTTACTTTTACACTCTATTTGTGCCTCATGGTTTGACAACCAATCCATTCCTAGTATAACCTCAAATTCTCCTTACTTAAAAGGAATTAAGTCAGCAGAAAAGTGCCGACCTTCTATAACCACATCAAAACCGGGACAAACCTTCTTAACAATAACTTTCTCTTGATTTGCTACCTCTATAATCAAATTAGGTTCCAGAGGGTACGCAACACAGTTTAACTTATCAAGAATACTTTCAGAAATAAAGAATCTAGTTGCTCCAGAATCCATCAATACTTTTACTTCTACTGAGTTAATAACGAGCATACCTGCCACCACGTCCACATCTTGCACCGCATCTTTCATTGTCATATTAAAGGTCCTAGCTCTAGGTTGAGCTGACGGTGCTGGGAGAGACGGCGGTCCAGCAATCCTAAGAACATTGGCCTTCTGAACAGGCTCCTTGCAGTTTCTGGCCATATGGCCCACCTTTCCATATTTGAAACAAGCCAAGTCAGGTTTCCTTGCTCCATTTGGACACTCTGAAGAGTAACTTCCTTTCTGGTTGCACTTGAAATAGGTTACGTCCAACTTATTACACCTTTCCGGGTGTCTCTTCCCACAAACCTTGCATTCTTAAATCTGAGGTCTGTTATCCTTTCCCGGTTGTCCTGCTTTCTGGAAATCGGTTCTTCTGGGCTCCGTTACCGGGTTTAAACTTCTGAAACTTTTGGTGCTGACCTCCACCATTCCTTCCAAACTTTCCTTTAAACTTTGAACTTCCTTGCTCTTTCTCCGAGTTGTCAAACTTTCTTTTCCTTCCTTCATTTTCTCTCTTCGTAGCTTCACGCTCTCCTTCTACTATCATTGTCTTCTGTACCAAGGCAGCATAATTCTTGATCTACAGTAATGCCACTTGACTTCTAATCCATGGCTTAAGTCCCTGTTGGAACCTCTTAGCCTTCTTTGCCTCCGTATTTACATACTCAGGTACAAATCTAGACAGCACCGAAAATTTCACTTCATACTCCGCTACCGACATATCTTCTTGTCTAAGGTCCAGAAATTTCATCTCCAACTGATCTTGCATATAACTTGGAAAACATTACTCCAGAAACATTTCAGTGAACTTTTCCCATGATAAGTCTTTTCCTTCCAACAACGCCTTCGAAGATTCCCACCAGAAGCTCGCTTCATCTTTAAGGTAATAACTCGCATACTGGGCTTTCTTGTCATCCTTAACTTCTGCTAATTCAAAGGCTTTTTCCATTTCTCTTAACCACGACTGTGCTTGAATCGGGTCTGGCAAACCTAAGAATTCTGGGAGATGAACAGATTGAAAGTGTTTGAAGTTTCCAACTTTAGGGCCACAGGTTATTGCAAAAACTGAGCAAGTCTGCTCATCATAGTGGTTTCTGAGTTTACTTCTGGGTCTTGGGTTGGAATTTCTTCTTCTTGGTGATCTGGTGAGTTGGCCATTTCTTACAAACCTGATTGAGCAATTATTTAGCAATACGATAGCATGGCATATATAACAACATTTTATTATGGAATCTCTTTTGCGGGTTTTAAGCTTTACCCAATTTTGCACATGCAATCCTATTACTACATAATTCCAATATCAGTATTGTTTTCTCATGGCACAGGACAGGGTACTACAAAATTTTAAACATGGTTGTATGAAAACATGGTATTCAGAATAGTTTATGCAAATATTTAGGGTGCACTATAGAAAATAAGATATATAATGGATTAATCAAACAAAGGGGTACATAAATAAAAGTCTGGTTATCACAAGTTCAGGAATAAGGTACAATAAAAGGGTTAAACAGAGGAAAAACTGGAAAATATCTCCTATCTACCCCTAACTTCTAATAATACTACAAAGTTCTGAAATACAATACAACAAATGAAAACGGGATCCCGGCATCTGACCAAGTATCCCAAAGCCTGTTGGCGCTGAAAAACAATAACTACGGGCTCAACCAACAGTCCCGCTTAACAACTAATCATCCAGAATCTCTCTAACACAACCAACATCCAGCGAATGATCTTATGCAGCCTCCGGGCCTCAGCATCAGCATCACTAGTGGATGGTCCCTCATCTAATCTCCTCCGGGCAACCTGCTCCACCAACTGAATCCTAGCTCTCCACTCCTCCATCACTACTGAAGTCCTCTGCTTAGAGTCTCGAATAAACCTATCAACCAAAGCTCCCAACTCAGGAATACAGGAGTAAACAAAGTCTCGGTCCTGGGCTAACTTGCCACCAATACTGACAGGCACAATCTTAGGCATCTCAGACTCTGGCTCAGGGGCAGGGGTCTCTGAATCTGGCCTCAAGGGTGAAATCTGCAAGGGGATCTCACTACTCTCAGAAGGATCCTCCTCCGGATCTGAACTAACATACACAGGCTCCTCTGGAGAGGGTGGAATGGGGTCCACTGGGGTACCGGTCAAACTAATCTCGGAATCTGAATCACTACCACTACTGGGATCCTGAGAGAAAACACAAAACAGCAACCAAGAAACAACGTTAGGGTTAAATAAAGCTTCCAGCTAACTCACACCCTAACTCTAGTTTCCACTTTAGCTAATACACACTTTTCCTTAGACTATGTCTAATAGTCTAACTCAACTCTATATGAGTCGAACTCTCTCGCGATATAGATATATACCCAAAATGCCCTTTTAATCCTAACTTGTCTCAAGGATTAGATCTTGTACCTCTGATACCAACTTGTGACGCCCTCAATCTTGGGGTTAGGAAATGAGGACCCACACACCTTTAATCTACTAATTAAATAAGCATAAACCCCGATTAGCCACTAACAGGATCAAACAGGATAAAGTATGAGACAAGATCACAACTACTAATGATAAAATATAACTTACAACCCCAAAATAAAATCAAATATACATAGTCGATCCCGGCTTGGAACCGAAAGATAACCCATTGTATCTTTACAACTCTCTGGCTAAGCGCTTGCTCACTCAAAAACTTTACTACCTGTTCTGGCAACCGTAAGCCCTCAACACGATAAGGACCACCAGGTACGCTCTTACGAGCAGTGCGCCTAAGCCTGACCATCTTCTTGCTTAACTGCCATGGTTAGATTAAAACAAAACATATGAGTATAAAACTCAAAAAGTAACTATAAAGTAGTTCTACGATATAAATCCCACATTATACTTTATCAATCTCAGGACATTCTACTTTATCAGATCTAGGTTGCAGATTTATATCTTTCGGGTTATGAAGGAAATTTTTAGGCTTTCAATGAACAAGGCTAAAAGCAGGGGAAAAGCCGACATTCATCACAAATCATTAAAGGATCAAAACAGATCTTTCAAATGGAAAGCGACAATCTTTTCATTATATGAAATCACTTGTATGATCAACAGAATTAAAATCAGGGTACATGAACTATAAGCTTCACAATATCACAATAAACTCTTATCAAAGCAATATAACCATTTTCATTTTCAAAGAATCAATTATTGAGTAGGAAATTTCAATTCCTTCTTAGAATCAATATGGAACCCTTGATTGGACCACTTTATCTTTCATTTCATAATCATACGGGTGATCAGCCCGTACAGACCTCCATCCGGTCTTTAGGGTACCAATGGCATAATTTCAGCCTTAAACTGGACTAGCCCCGCTAGCCTATTACTATGACCGGACTAGTCCCACTAGCCTCTTACGTCCCAATCCAATCCATCAGGAATTCGTTTGGAAAACCTTGAGTTGGAAAAAAGTAGGTTTCCTAAATTCATTTTATCATAACCAAGAATATAAATTCATTCAGACTCTTTCAAGTCGAAACTCATTCTTAAATTCAATTTCAAGAAGCCAAAGTTAAGGAAATGAATCAAGGATATGCAAGGCTCAATTCTAAGGATCTTAATCAATGATAACAAGGTACTCAAGTTAGAAGAATCAGAACTGTTTCAAGAATCAATAGGGAAATAGGTAATCAAGGAATGAAGCATCATTACAAGGGGTTCATAAAGGTACTTATAGGGTTTATAAAAGTTCATGGTATAACAAATAATTAGAATAGGAAAAATGGGTTACCAAAGGGTTGAATCAATAAGCTTAACAATTTCACAAGATCAAAGACAGGGTATCTCAAATCAATACCAGGGGTTCATTACCTTAATAGTTCAATACTCTACATGGCATGAACAACATCCTCTCTATAACCATTTACACAAGTAATTAGAGTTACTTGCCTGAATTCGCTTTCCTGTTTCACGAAGGTTGAACTACTGCCACCTAGTATACCTTTCCCTTTTCTAGCCTGAATGCCCTCACGTTCCGAATATACAATCAAAACCAAACCTTAATTAGATTCTCAACTCTCGTTCCCAGAACGTTCACTCAATACGATAGCTCGACTCTACTTTTAACTCGAACTATACGAATATAGCTTATATACACACATGCACATAGCACATAACACATACTTTTCTCGTAGCCTTTATAAATACTCAATAATCAACTTATACTTGCTTTAATCTCGACTATTCTTTAAATCAAACATTTATAACTCATACGAGTACACGATTTCATTCACATCTAAATGTTTACGACCATAGCTATCACTTATAGCTTTTAAAATCTATCAACTAAGTTCCCTTTTCCTTTTCTTCCTTAATTCGAACCACATACTACAATCAACAAAGAAACCCAAACATATTCACATATAAACACTCAATTATTCTTTCAATTACCAAAAATCAAGTCTTGACTTTTAACTCCTATGGCCTATTCGGCCTTATCACTTAATACAACAAAAATTAAACATGCAAAGCTCTTAATTGACATGCATCAAGTATATCATCCCAAACTAGTTCAATTTCATTCCTACAACTCATTTAAACTCATAATTTAAATGTAATCATGGATGATCACTCATTTTAACACTTAATACAACTTAATTTCTTAAAAATCAAGTAGATACTCGAAATTTCCAAGAATCAAAACATGCATGCATCACTTTGGACCTCTAACCAAAACTCATTCTAATTACTCTACAATTTATGAAAACAATTATCAATAAATCATTCACACCAACAAAAATCAACATGATCTTCCCGAAAATTAAGATCCATTCGGCCTCTTCTTCTTTTATCAAAGAAACCTCTCATGCAAACTTAATTTCAAATCCTTGCATCTTTAATTACCCTAATCTTTTAACATTATGCTAGAATAACATCCATATCTAACAAAAATCAACTCATTAACTTTTGAACTACAATTTCCATTCGGATTTTCATCAAAATACCACATACAAACACAGAAAATTTGATTTAAAGATACTAGAGCTCAGTTTTAACATCATTACTCACCACCGGTTCACCGGAGTTCATCACCGGTGGCGGTGGCTTCATGGTGGTGCCTCTATTCGGGGGTTTCCAACCTTCAACCACCAATTTACACAAGTAAACACACATGCAAACACATATCTTCACTCTAAATCATTTAAGAATCAAAACCCTTTTTATTTTCATGAAAACCGAATCAAACCACCAAATTCAACTTTGGATTTTTCTCAAAAACCTTGAAGATAGTGACATGCATGTATATATATGGATAGATGAAGGAAAATCTCACACAATCATGGTCTTATAATCGAAAGAGGATGAAGAACAAGAGAGAGATTGAAGTGAGAGAGTACCGAGAGTGAGAGAGAGAGAAGTCCGAGAGGGAGAAAGAAAATGAGAGAAAAAGAAAGAGAAGAGGGGTGCTCGGGTGAAAAAAAAAGAAAGAGGGGGTGGGTGGGGTTATATACTACCAAGGAAGGGTAGTATAGTAATTAGGCTATTCTATTTCTAATTCACTCTTTATTCTTAAAAGAAAATGAATTCAATTGGAAAATATCTCTCTCGGAAAAGATGAATTTGATACGAATGATAATTTTAAAACGTGAATCTCGAAATTAGCTTTCCAACCATTACTCATAGTAAACTTTTGAGGGTACGGTTGATTTTATACGATTTTTACAAGTTTATGCTAATAATAGCATTTTATCACATAAAATTCAATTTAAAATGCAACGATCACAAAATAAATCCATCTATCATTTTTAGAAAGTCTCTAGGACTATTTCGAAGATAACAAAAAAAATCTCATGCCTTTACCTTACTCAGATAATTTTGTTAAAATGTGCGAAGGTTAAATAAACTTTATTTAAATCAAATAATTCCCTTAAATCCATAAAATATTAACAGATCACGTAATCACACATATAGACAAGCAAGCACATATACTGACACATCATAACTCATGTCTGATCATAAAAATTTCCCTTTTTATCATTATCCCTTTTTACGCGTACCGGGTCACGTTCTGCCTGACGGCCCGACGCTCAGCGTTTCAATTACGCATCATAATATCATTATCGATTGACACGTCACTAGAACACAATACTTTACCTAAACATTCAATTCATATAATAACACATACTTCACATTTTAAATATTTTAATCCATTTTAGGACGGGTTCCGTTCTACCTGACGGCCCGACAACACAGCTTAACTCCTAAGCTGACTCTTTAAATTGGAACGCGTCTATCTACGCTCCCAGATACTAATATACAATAAAGACAATTAATCATTACTTAATCACATATTTTATAATCACTTCACATAAATCATACTTTATTAGATTAATTACATCGCAAAATTCTCGGTCGTCACATCTGACTTGCCAAAGAGTGAAGGCAGAACACTTGAGACCCAGTGGACTTTTACGACCCCTGGAGATTCCTGACTGGAAATGGGAACAAATAGCCATGGATTTTGTAGTAGTATTGCCAAGGACCAAAGCCAATCATAACGCCATATGGTTAATTATAGACTGACTAACCAAGTCAGCTCACTTTATTTCAATCAATGAGAGATACATAGTCGATAAACTGGTAGACATTTACCTTAAGGAAATAGTGACGCGGCATGGAGTCCCAGCGTCCAAAGTCTCAGACCGAGACCCCGGATTCAAATCCAGATTTTGGAGGAGCTTTCAAGAATGTGCGGGGACCAAGTTGAACATGAGTACAACTTACCATCCCAGACAGACGGGCAAAGTGAAAGGACCATCCAGACGCTAGAAGATATACTGAGAGTCTGTGCCATAGACTTTAAAGGAAGTTTGGATGATCAGTTGCTATTGATCGAGTTTTCTTACAACAATAGATTTCATGCCAGCATCGGAATGCCTCCTTACGAGGCCCTGTACGGAAGAAGATGTCGATCTCCCTTACATTGGGATGAAATTTAAGAGCGCAAGATGCTCGGGCCCGAAAGTGGTCCAAAGGACCAAGGATATAGTAGATCTAATCAGAGGGCGGCTGGTAGCAGCCCAAGATCGACTGGAGGAGTACGCCGGTTTGGCCCGGAAGAATAATGAGTATGAAGTAGGGAACCTAGTACTATTAAAGGGATCTCCTTAGAAGGGATTGATGAGGTTCGGGAAGAAAGGAAAGCTAAGTCCAAGGTACATTGGATCCTTCAAGATATTAAGACGTATTGGGAAGTTAGCATATGAACTAGCCCTATACCCGATCATGCAGCAAGTTCATAATGTGTTCCACGTGAAAATGTTAAGGAAGTCTATTCTGGATGCCAGACATAATACGGACACGTAGACATGCAACAAGACTTGATCTATATGGAGCAACCAGTAAGGGTTATGGATCAAAAGGAGCAAGCTTCGAAACAAGGAGATCAAGCTAATCAGGGTTTTGTGGTAAAACCACAATGTGGAAAATCGACTTGAGAGTTAGAAAGCATAATGCTAGAAAACTAGCCCCAACTTTTATCTATCTGATTTTGGGACAGAATCCTTTTAAGGAGGGGAGACTGTAATAACCCCAAATTTTGGAAATTTTTGAAACCCTGATAAATAGTAACTTTTGTTGATTTTTGCTGATTGTGGAAAAGTATCATACCACCCTATATAGGAGTTCTGTTATGGAAATTCTGAGTTCATATTAGGGTTCCGTAATATAAATGAGTGTATGTGAAGGTCGTCGGAATTCGAATTCGGACACTTTGATTTTTCCCGAAAATCCACCAGCTACCGAAGGAATTAAGTATAAGGTGATAAGTGGAATTTATATCCACTTAGAACGCTTCGTAAAGGCTTGAATTGGTGATTCGTACTCAAGTTATTTGTGTTTTGATATGTTTTTGTTGTGTGTTGTATTTCAGGGTATATTTAGAAGAAGGAATAGATTTTACATTATTTTTATGCTAAAAGGGTGTTAGGATGGAGCCTCGGGAGTTAGCACAAAAGAAACTAGCAATTGAAGTCAAGGAAACAAGAAAAATCAGAATTTCTAGAAGGTCAGAGCGGTCGCGCCCATTTGTCAGAACGCGAGCATGGCCACGCTGGTATGCGGGGCGACCGCGCGGGGTCGGGATTGAAGAATCCTGATTGCAATATAATAATATTTTTTTAGACTCCAGATCATATTGGGCTTATATATAAATCCTTTTGAAGACGTTTTTGATAACAACGAGAAGAAGGAGAGAGCAGTAAGAAGACCCTAATAGCACAATACAACGAAGGAGAAGAAAATCTAGTTTTTACTTGTGATTCTTTGCTTAAGTTGTAACGTTGGATGCTTGTTTTCTTATTTGTTTGAACTCTGCACTCTTTTTAACGTACTTTTGATTATTATTCAGTTTATAAAGATCTAGTTTTTATACCATGCTTTCATTGGAACCCATGGTGACGATGAGTTCGGTTATGAACTAATCGTTATCGTGGGGTTCTAAAAGATTTACTTATAGATTTCTATAGTTAATTTGTTTCAATATCTTGGTGTGTAGTGATTGATTGATATCCTAGTATTGGTTATGCTTATTCGTCTTATGTGTGTAGCTAACATATAAGATAGCGTGTTAATCTCTATTGAAGCGAAAATGAATATAGAGGTTTAGAACTTGCCATGCTAGCATAGGTTCATGTATAATTGTTATGCATGATTCGTAGGTAATTTTAACCATCTTACTTGCCTTATGTAATCACGATAGATAACTTGCGCATTAAACCATTATATTTTCAAATTCTATAGACATATAGGGTCTAATCATAATCAGTGTCTACTTAGCTTCTATCTCTTTTATGGATGTCTAGTAGTAGGGTATTCGTGCAACGAAAGTTGGAGTTTACTAGTTCCGTGCTATCTGATTAGTTGTCATCACCATTGCATGCTAAGGTTAAGAACAATGACTTTGAATGAAGTATTTAATGAAGTTAGAATCCCATGTTTGTCTCATGTAGTTAATTCAATCACTTTTATTCTAAGTTAATTTCATGTTAGTTTAATCTTAGTTATAAACATCTTAACTTGTTATTGTCTTAGCATTGAGCGATAGCCATACCATTGTTGCATAGGTGCATAATCTTAAGTTAACTAAAAAGAGTCTATGTGTGTACGAATCTGATTTATATCTTATACTACTTGTGAATGCGTATAATTGCGTGTAATTTTAGCGCGTATTTTTGCCCTAACATAAGGTGATAAGATTAAAAGGAATTAAATTTAAGGATTATAGCAGAGGATTATAAAAGGAATAAAATATATTAAGAAGGGCTCAGGGAAACCCAAATGATAAGATCCCGGATATGATCCCTTAAACGATCAACGAGAATGAGAGTTAAGCGAACCGTAAAATAAATAAATGACCAAGGGGCAAGCACATGCAAGTAACATGGGACGGAAGCTTCCAAAAGAAGCTAAAACATGTGATTAAAAGTGAAGACACCCCCGCACTATAAAAATGAGACATGTGGCATTATGATGATGCAAGCAGAGTGATGTAATCACTTTAATAAAGCTAAAAGCAAGATCTTTATCCAAGGATCAATTACAACCAAGTGTTTCATTTGCACAAAGATCAAAAATCACCTAGAAAGCTTCTTTCCCTATTTCTCTTCTTCTTCATTCGACTTTTTCAACAAATGGAGGATTAGAAATTCTAACTCAAGCTATACTTCAAGGAAAATTACATGGTTTGTTTTTTAAGCTCCTATGTTTCCTAACTAAGAAGAGCCATGAGTTTAGGCTCTAGAATCCATGCATTTCATAGTCATTTAATTCATCAAAGATGATGATTAATAGTGTTTCAAGAACTAATTTTGTGTTTTCTTATGTTTCTTCGAAGATCGAAGCTTAATAAAGATAGTTGGAGGTTCTTGAGACCCCCTAGTGATTCTCCGCTCTCCAAGGAAGATATAAACTCTTGAACCCTTAGTTTTAAGTTTGGTTTGTTTTGAGGATAATGGTTTTTAGATGAATGAGTTTTGTTTGATGTTGATAGATGTGGATAGTTGTTGAATTGGTGTAGTTTAAAGTTTTGGAAATCATGAATGTATAGCCGTCATAATGGTCATTTTTCTAGAGACTGTTTTTGTACATAACTTATGGACCCGAACACCCACTTCTAAGAAGTAAACACTGACCTTTTTAGATTGATTATCTCTTAGGCTTCGTTTTGATATGTAGATCACTTTAATCCGATTTACGGTTTAGGAGAAATGACTGTTTTAAGTAAAGGCGTTTCGCGAGTGAACCCCCTCCCCTCGAGTAACTTTGAGACCATGTTTAAGGCGCCTAAAAGACTAATCAAAACATGAAACATTTATATAAAGTTTCTTCAGAAGTTGGTAATGCTCTTTCGAAGGATTCTTCTTAAAATGTTTAACAGTCAATGTTATAAAAATTGTGGAGCCGAGGGTACGTGAGCGACTAATGTAGATCTTTAAGCGTAAAAGCGAGCGTTAGGGTATGCATGAGTAAAGTCTAGTTTCTTAAGCGACCGATGATTAATTCCAACTTATATTATTGTTTATAGGTTACTGGACCCACCTAAGCTCATTACCACCCCTGGACACTCAGGCAAGTTTCCAAAACCTATTACTATTGTTGTCATAAATGTATTTATTATCTTGCGATATAAATGCATGAATGTTTTGAAAATGATATCTAGCGAAATAATGCTGATATGATTTCAAAGTTAAAATATTATGGTATATATGCATGCATGCCTTGATATAATGATTTTTTCATAATAAAGTTCAACTGTTTTAAAAGTAGAGCTTACAAGCCGCATAGTACATATGCTAGTGATAAGCAGTATTTTTCGTATACCCTTAGTATAGGACACCCAAAGTTGAACATTGTACCCTAACCCGGAGGCGATGTTTCCGAGTATATTTATATATTTTTAAAAAACTATTGATCAAATAAGGATTATTCGATAGTTTTAAATAATAACTAGTATTATTTTTGGATATTCAAGTAAATATTTTCCTTCGTATAAGTACATCTTCTATTAGTTAAATATTTTTTCTCAAGTATTAGTCTCAAAACTTTCTACTTCATTTATTTTATCAAAAATATTATTTATTAAATATTATTTTTATAGAATAATATTCAAACACTCTTATGATATTTTGAAACTGATTTATATTATTTAAATCATCTTTACCATAAACATTTTCGAAATGTTTTCAAACTTTACAAATGGTTTTAAAAGTTAGAGCAGATCCCAAAACTCGTTTTCAAATTTAAATCTTACCTTATGAAGGATATTTAATTACTCACTTAAAACCTAGGGAGTCATGCTCATAGTTCTGTTTTGTATTTTCAATGAAGTTGTTGAATAAACAAAGGGAAATTGTTTTTACTTACCCAACGTTTGGAAAGTAAGTCTTGAAACCAGTTTAACTACGGGAAGGTTCCCAGTAATGATTTTTGGGTATGGCTTCAATCCAATACACATTCTTAAATACTTCCCAAATATCTGGAAGTGATTTTATATAAGTATTGTATCTATCAACGAGCTAATACACGCTCGGGGAACGATGATTAATTTTGGTTCCGATTTTAAAAGATAGGGTTCTTCAAGGAACTGGAATGGTCCGACACCTTGTGTGCCGGAATAAGTGTAAGAGGCAGTGGGACAGTCCATTAAAGTGTAAGAGGTTGTGGATAGTCCATCAACGCGTAGGAGGCTGTGGGACAGTCCATCAACGCGTAGGAGGCTGTGGGACAGTCCAGCATAATGCCCTATTGCATCCAGGATGATGACAAAAAAAGGAATTCATCCTTCTACTAGTAGAGAATTATAGAGAGTGATACATTTCCTGATCAGCAAACGTATCACGTTATTCCAATGGTTTCCTTCTTCCAAAAATATTTGAATAAAACTCCGTGTTTACTTTTCACACAGAGATTCTAAAGAGTTTTTACAAAAATGAGTCATACAAGTCTTACCTTCTAACTTCATCAATATGATGAACTTTTGAAAGCTGATTATACCTTGAACAACAATAGTTTTCAATTGAGTTTTATGAGAAAGATATATAAGTATTTTGAAGTATCTTGTAACTTCATCTTTTAAAATTATATCTAGTAAATGATTATCTTATGCATGAATTTTTTTCTAGAAAGTCATCGATAAAGATACTTTGCACTATTGAACAAACTATATATATATTGAAAGTATATATATTAAATATTTTTCAATTTCATCACGTTAAGATATCAAACTTGGTTCATTTTTGCTTGACTAAGATTTTCATAAATACTAAAAAATGTATATATACTGTTGAACAGTTATATGCTATATTGGTGGGCTATGTTGCTTACCTTTGCTTAGTTTATCTATCACAACAATAGCTAGGCGAGATGGACATGACCAAGCTCCCAATTCACGAATGGAAATGACATGTTCCGCAGTTTTCTATAGGCGTTGTTGTGACGACCTCAATCTCGGGGTTAGGAAATGAGGACTCACACATCTCTAATCTACTAATTAAATATGCATAAACCCCGATTAACTACTAACAGGATCAACAGGATAAAGTATGAGACAAGATTATAACTACCAATCACCGAATATAACTTACAAACCCCAAAATATTATTAAATAATCAGTATCGATTCCGGCTGGGAACCGACAGATAACCCATTGTATCTTTAAACACCTCTTACTAGGCGCGGCTCACTCATAACATGTACTACCTGCTCTGGCCACTGGAAGCCCTCAACGCGGTAGGGACCACCAGGTACGCTCTTATGAGCAGTGCGCCTAAGCCTGGCCATCTTCTTGCTTAACTGCCATGGTTAGATTAAGACAAAACAATGAGTATAAAACTCAGCAAGTAACTAAATAGCAGTTCTACAATAACAATTCTCAATTTGCTTTGAACAAACTAGGGCATTCTGTTTTAGCTAATCTATGTGGCAGATTTCCATATATTCATTTTTGTTTTCTTTGAGATAAGGAAAGGTATCCGAAGAATAGCTGGGCTTTCAAGAAACAAGGCTCGAAACAGGATGAAAGCCGACATTCAACACAAATCATTATAGGATGAAAATAGATCTTTCGGTAGAGGAAAGCAACAGTATTTCAAGATATAGAATCATTCATATGATCAACAATTTCAGGAATCAGGGTTCTGAGCTTTAAGCTCCACAATAACATAATCAACTCCTTTCAAAACAGTATAAACCATTTTCATTTCCAAAAATCAATTTACTGAATAAAAGTTTCAGTTCCTTTTCTTAAATAATCATTTAGAACCCTTGATTGGATCACTTATTTTTCCATTTCATTATATACGGGTGATCAGCCCGTATCGACCTCCATTCCGGTCTTTAAGGTACCATTCGGCATAATTTCAGCCTTAAATTGGACTAGTACCACTAGCCTCTTACCATGACTGGACTAGTCCCACTAGCCTCTTACGTCTCAATCCAATCCATCAGGAATTCATTTGGAAAACCTTGAGTTGGAAAACAATAGGTTTTCTAAAATTCATTTTATCATTACCAAGCCTTTGAAATCATTCGGACTCTTTCAAGTCGAAACTCATTCTTAATTCAGATTTTAAAGAAATAAAGTTCAGGGAGTGAATCAAAGATACGCAAGGAACAATTCTCAAGGATTCTGCATCAAAGATAATAAGGTACTAAATTTGAAGGATCAGTAATAACTTAGGGATCATTAGGGCGATCAAGAGAAACAGGGTATCATTAACAGAGTTATCCAAGATAATTTTAAGGTTCAATATGATCATGGCATTATAGGAAACTTAAACAGAAAGGCAGATTATCAACGGGTGAAATCAATAGGATTATCAATAACAGGTTATCAAGAACAAAGGGTACTTCAAATCAATATCAGGGTTTCATAAAGCAAGGGTTTCATACTTTAACAGTTCAATACTCTACATGGTATGAACAACATTTCCTTTACAATCATTTATACAAGTAATCAGAGTTACTTGCCTGAAATTGCTTTCCTGAGGGTTGAACTACTGCCACCTAGTATACTTTTCCCTTTCCTAGCCCGAATGCCCTCACGCTCCGAATCTACAATAAAACCAGATATCTTAATTAGATTCCCAACTCTCGTTCCCGGAACGATCACTCTATACGATAACTCGATTATATTCTTGACTCGAACTATACGAGTATAGCTTATACAAATAAGCACACAGCACATAGCACATAGCACAATTCTTTCTCATAGTTTTCATATCCTTATATACCTAGCAATCAAAGCGTGCTCGCTTGACCTAGGCTATTTCTCAAATCAAACTAACACGACTCTTTTACGAGTACTAGACACATTCACAACCAAACATTTACGCGCATACTATCACTTATATCAATCGACATAATTCTCTTTTCTTTTATTCCTTAATTCAAATCAAAACAACAATCCAATCAAGCAAAATCAAAGATTTTCACATATAACACTCAATCATTCTTTCAATTACCAAAATCAAGTTTTGACCTTTATTTCTTATGGCCTATTCGGCCTTAACGCTTATCACAATCAAGAATCAAACATGCAAAAATAGATTTTGACATGCAAGGTTATATACCACATTTCTTTCTTGTTTTAATCCCCTATTAAATCATTCCATTCATTAAGTCACCAAACCATGCACTACTTAGTGATTTCAACTCGATCAATCCATCAAATCAACATGCATACACTTAATCACCAAGTTATCCCCTTTTTATCTTGTTTTCATTTGGCAAGAACATAATTTTCAACTCAAAGACTAATTACTAGCATACACTCATTGATCTCCTTTAAAACTATCATGCAATTGCTTTTAAATCATACAAACTTAGTGTTTACCAAGATTATCTCACCAAATTCAATTTCCTTTCTTATTAACTCAAAAATTCGAACCTAAACTTAGCATGCAACAATAATTCATTCCTTATTAGTCTAATCACCATCCATCATTACTTTAATCAAGTCTACTCACAACAAACCACTTTAAAGATTCAACCCATTCGGGTTTATCAAGAAAACACACATACAAAGATCAATCTTGACATGCAAAGTCCTATATCACATTTTTAACTTGTTTTAAGCCTTAACTTAGTCATTTAACTCATTTTCATCAAGATTTTTGAAGCACAAAGCCAAACATTACCAAATGACTCAAACCTTAATCAAATTATTCAATGCATGCATTCACTTAATCACAAATCAATCTCTTTTAAACCCTTTTCCCATTCGGCAAACATTCAAAATTCACAATCCAAGAACCAAACATTGACATGCATCACTAACTCCTCTTTTAAATCAACATGCAACTCTATTTCCTACTAATTAAGCTTAGTTCATACCAAGATCAAGTCACAAAATTCAATTCCCCTTTTTATTAGCATAAAGCCGAAGCAAAAACTCACATGCAAATCATAAATTTTGATTTTTCTAAGTAACAATCATATGCACACATTCATTTTACAATCAAGGAAATCATTTTACCAAGCACCTACTCGATTTTTATCAAAGAAGCCAAAACCCCCTTTTTTTCAAATTTTCAAGAAATCATAACATGCAACATTAAAATCTAACAATCACATCATGGAAAACCCACCGGCTCTCCTTTGGATCATGGCCGGCGGTGGTCGAACTTGAGAGAGTCCATGACGGATCTCCTCTCGAGTTTATGACCTCCACAACCTCTTAAGATCACTCTTATAGTTATGCTTCAAGAAATTGTTTTTCTTAAACACAACCATAGTGATCACTTCAATAAAACCTTGCAAATACTTACATGCAAATAGGAATCAAGAAGTATACCGAAAATAAAGGCTAAAGGTAGCAATATCTTTGAGTTTGAGTAAGATTTGGGGGTTGCATGCAAGTGAGAGAGATGAGAGATGAGAGGGCCGAGAGGGAATGAAAGAGAGAGAGAGTGTTCGGGAGAGAGACGAGAGAAAAGAAAGAGAAAAGAGAGAAAAGAGAGAATGAGTGCACAAAAGAAAGAAAAGAAAAGAAAGTGGGTTATATATAGCACTTAGAAACAAGGACAATCTAGTAATTTACCAACTTCCTTTTACTCACTCATCCCTTTTCTTTTTACTTAAATGCGATAAAATTCAAATACAAAATATATCTCTCTCGGAAAGTCGAGAATTATTGAAAATGACATTTTTAACGCGTAGGTCTCGAAAATAGCTTTTTATCCATTACTCATAATAAGAATTTGAGCGAGCGGTTGATTTTATATGAATTTCGCAAACTCACTTTAATAAATACCTTTTCCACATAAAATCAATTTAAAAATGCAAAGACCCACAATTAAATTCACTTATCATTTTTAAAAAGTCTCTAAGACCTCTACGAAGATAACAGAACAAATCCCATGTTTTTATCCATCTCAGATGATTTTATAAAAATGCACGAAGGTTAAATAAACCCTTATATAAATCACATAATTCCTTTAAAATTCACAGAAATTAACACAGAACATATAATCATGCACACAGTCAAGCAATCACACACATATAGTCACATAACGACTCAGGTCTGATCATAGAATCTATCCCTCTTTAATCTTTATTCCCTTTTTACGCGTACCGGGTCACGTTCAGCCTGACGGCCCGACGCTCAGCGTTTCGAATACGCTTCTCATTACCTTTGCCAATCAACACGTCTCTTAAGACGAAATACTTCATTCATTTACTTCACATATAATTCACATTTTATATTATTTAATTTCCATATTAGGACGGGTTCCGTTCTACCTGACGGCCCGAAACCACAGCTTGACTTTTTAGCTGACTCTTTAAATTGGAACGTTTTTATCCACGCTCCTTAACTCTAGTATACAGATAAGACAAATAATCACCACTTAATCACATAATCTCATCACATAACACATACTTTACCTTCTTAATTACGACGCAAAATTCTCGGTCGTTACAGTTGTTGCCCCTGTGGCTGAGGTAGGAACTACTAATTGGCTAGGCTTTCAACTTTTGATGTACCAGACATATGTATATCTATGAATTGTTATAATGGTAAGGAACATGTAAATTTATTCATAAATCCTTTTGAGGTGTAATAACTTATAATTTGTGGATCGTATGACTTGTACTATTTCGGTTTCATCTCTGAGACTATAACGTCTGGTGTGTGTGTGTGTGTATGTATGTATATATGTGTGTGTATTATGGGGTCAGTACACAGTAGTTAGTTGTTGATTCAAGATTAAGTGTTGATTAATGGAAATGGAACTCGTAACAGACCATATCCCTGACCCTAGATTTGGGGGTGTTACAGGGAACTTCTATCTTATGAGATTAGAAGTATGGCCTCAATTTCCGTGCAACGAGGATGAGGCATACACCAACTTTTCCATGCTTGGTATCTGATCTCAGCATCTAATAGTCTTTGACTTACATAATATACCGATGATTGTTGACCTTCTTCTTCCCTTACTAGATCCGCGCTAATGGAATATTCTGACACCGCCTAGTACATAATCAACATCTCTCCATCCACCGGCCATGCCAACACAGGAGGGCTTCACAACTGTTCTTTGATCATCTGAAAAGCTTCTTCACATTCCGGGTCCATACAAAATCTTTTCCCATACCATTAATGACTTTAAAGAATTTTTTACATATGTCTGAGGATTTACAGAGGAAACTATTCAGCACCGCAATCCTTCACGTCAAGCTTTGTACTTTCTTTACACTAGTGGGGGATTTCATATCCAGTAGAGCTTTGATTTTAGTTAGATTCGCTTTAATTCCTCGATGATTCACCATAAATCCGAGAAACTTCCCTAACTCCACTCTGAATATGCATTTTTACGGGTTTAGCTTCATCATATATTTCCTCAGAATATGAAACATCTCAGCAAAGTGTGCTGCATGATTTCAAGCTTCCTTGGATTTTACTATCATGTCATCCATGTAACTTCCATCGTCTTCTCTATTTGCTTTTTGAACATTTCATTTACCAATCTCTGGTATGTGGATCCAGCATTGACAAGACTAAATAGCATCCCGATATAGCAATATAGTCCTCTGTCAGTAAAGAATGAAGTGTGCTCTTGATCAGGCCCATACATTGGAATTTGATTGTAACCGGAGTAGACATCCATAAAACTTAAAAGAGCATGCCCCGATGTGGCATCTACTAACTAATCGATTCTTGGAAAAGGGAAACTATCTTTTGGACATGCTTCATGCCAGTCGGTAAAATCCACGCAAGTCCCCCACTTCCCATTGGGCTTTTTAACTAATACCTGGTTTTCCAACCATTCCGGGTAAAAAGATTCTCTGACCAATCCAACTTTTAGAAGTCTATCAACCTCTTCTTCCGGAACTATAGCCCTCTCTCCACTCACTGCCTTACATTTTTGTCGGACCCCCTTTTGTTTGGAGTCGATGTTCAAGCGATAGCACATAACCTTTGGCTCGATTCCAACCATATTCGAGTGGCTCCATGCAAACACATCAAGCTTTTCCAAGAGAAATTTCAAGAGTGCTTCCCTCAGTCTCGGATTTAATTGAGAGCCAATTTTGAAAATTTTACTTGGATCTTTCTCATCAACTTGAAGAGAAATAGTGTCTTCCACTAGCCCCATCTTTTCCATGGGAAAAGGAATTCGTGGATCTAAGTCAAGTCTTTGATCAACTTTCGTACCTATTTGAGAAAGGGAGCCCTTTGAAAGCGGGGCATCAACTTCTTCTAGGATTTGGTGCGCCCTCTGAAAGAGGGGCATTAACTTCTCTTTGAGTTTGTTGTGTGAGGGCGCGCCCTCATGGGGAGGGGAATTTACCTTATACACAACTTGTTTCAAACTTTGCAAAGCTTCAGCTCTTCCTTTGAGTTGTTCTCCATTGAAACTTCCTTGTATTAGCTTTTCATCTTCTAAGAATTCAATATTAGGAACATCTTCTAAAAGCAGGGCTAGGGGGCAGGCCTGGAGGAGTTGTCCTCATGTTTAACATAGTAGTGGACACTTATTTCTTCACTTGGTTGCTCGATCATGCCTTCCGACTCATCGTCAGATGTATTCTCGACTTTAACTCCCTTTCTTTAAAAACCCCTCATAGCTCGATAGCACTCGCGAGAGTCATACTGGGAACCTTTTATGCTTCCAACCCTATTCGGGGTAAGAACTTTATTTTCAGGTGATGAATAGAAGTGATGACCCTCATATCTTTTAGGAAAGGTCGCCCAAGCAACACATTGTGTGATGACTCTAACGCCTTCACCAGAAAATCCATAAACCCAAACATCTTCCATTGACATATCCCGGTCGATTAAACCCATTTTCTTATAAATGTTGTAATAGAGGATGTTCGCTGAACTTCCATTGTCCATGAAGTCTATGTAGAAATTCTTAGTTCCAATCTGGAGGGATATTACTAAGGCGTCATTGTGAGGGTGCTGTACCCACATTGCATCCGCTTCTCTAAAGGTGATATCCATAGAATCCCCCTTAAATACCTTCGGTGGTCGGGTTTCCAAGCTATGAATGTCGGTCAGAGGCAAGTACCCGGCCTCCCTCGCATACCTTGATATAGCTCGGTTACTGCACTCCATACCAGGATCTCCTCCAAATATCGCCTGAATGCTTCCATCTCTAACAAATAAATTTTCATCCAGAACTTCGCTGTTGGATCCACGAGGGTACAACTGCCTTCCTCTTTTGTTTTATCGGAACCGTTCATATGTCTTTTCACCTCTTTAACCACCCATTCGTCAAGTTAGCCCTCTATGATCAAAGTCTCGATCTCAACTTTTAGCTAACGGCATTCATGAGTATTATGTCCAGAAGGTTCATGGTATTCGTAATACTTTTTTTTATCCTGACTCTGCCAGTACAACAGATTATTCGATTTTATGAAAAGTCATTTATTCTTATTTACCTTAAAGATGTGCTCAATTGAAGCTGCCAAATGGGTATATCCACCAGTCCCACTATCATAACTTGAGGGATGACTCCACCTCCTTCGCATAATAGCGGCATTTACTTGGTTCAGACTTTGACTATCCCTTTGATATCTAGGACTCGGGGATCTATCCCTTTTTCTTGGTTTACCCTTCTGGCTTACTTGCGAGACGAGGCGGACCTCTACTAGAGATTGTTCCACGTCTTTAAAAGATTCTTCCTAAGCCAGGACGTTCGCCATAGTTGCTGAATCTTTCCCTTGTATATGCTTCCAGAAATCTGAACCCACTCTCATCCCAGCTATTAAGAAACTTTTTAGAGCTTCATTTGATGCACCCCTCACATTAATCGACTCGGCATTGAACTTTTTAAAGTAGGATGTTAGGCTTTCATTCACCCATTGTTTGACATTGGCCAAGGTTGTGACTGGTGGAGCATACCTCACAGCTGCTTGGAATTTGGTTAGGAATAAAGATTTCATCCGGTCTCAAAACGTGATACTTCATGTCCAAGATTTTGGAACCATTGTTGGGTGTTTTCTCTGAAGGTTACCGCCAAGATTCTAGATCTGGCCAAGTTCGGAACTTGATAAACATCCATCTCTATATTAAACCTTCCTAGAAGCTCAACCGGATCTGAACTTTTATGAAATCGTAAATCACTAGTTGTGTTGATAACTGAGCTTCTCTTAATGCCACAGAGATTTGTGAAGGAATCTTGGCCGTCGTCGTTATTATTCCTCCTTTGAAATGGATAAGTAGCCTTTTCAGGTCATCCAAATTATATGTCCCAATTCCAGGTATGGTCTGCACATTAGGTTATGGATCTTGAGGCTGAAGCGGAGGCGGTGCCGCTTGGTTCCCACACGAATGTACCGGTTGCTGATTAGCATTCTAAGCATCTGCTCGACCCCTACCAGGCACTACTGGTATCTCTTAATTCTAACCCTGAATTTCACCTTGAGTTTTTCTCTAACTCCGGCCATGGCCCTGTGGAGTTTCGCGGTTATGTGTCTGAGTGTCCCTTCGACCATTATCTCCCACACAGTTATCTGTTCCATCTCGGTCATAGGCATGGGTATTCCTATAGTCGTGATAGTTGGTTCGACGGTTCTCGTCTAGGTATTTACCATGGCTTCCACCTCTTTCACGCCATTTAAACCTTCTCTGGTGATCACTCCCATAGTCTTGGCCATATCTATCCATAGATTCTCGAGGGGGAGCTCTCTCATAGTCGCGGTCCGCTCCTGATTTCCTGAAGGGTTCGAGGGCACATGTGTTGAACCAAGGGACATCCTATCTCCTTGGTTGGTGTCATTCTGACATTTCAAAATTAGCATTCATAGGTCATCATCTCCCAAACAGATCCCTAAAATATCTTTTATGGCAGCGAAACATTATCGTTCATTGGTTGGCAAAGTCTCTTCCTGGCACGGCTCCTCCAAAGTCCATCCAGATCGATGTGGGTATGTTACAACCCGATTCTCCACTCGTGGCACCTCTCGTCTATCAGTATCTTCATCAACAAGGTCAATGATCGGAGACGTATCGTTAGAGTAATTTAATTTCCATGGGGGTAATCAGCACATGCCCACCTTCGGTTCGGCCACGGCCAACTGGAGCATCTCTTCCAACCATTGAGGCTTTTCCAGGTGCATGAGCAGAATGGGTATGGCGGCGACCTCTCCTTGTCTTGCGTTGCTCCATCTTACTCAACCTTGAATCGAATCCATTCAGGGCATCACCCATGCGATATAGTTCCAACCGATCAGCGTTGCTGATATGAACTTGTGGTTGACCTCTCACGTCCGAAGTAGAGTGATTTACCATGGATGGAACATAGGGTTCATGGCGGTCATAGTCATGTCCAGAGCTTTCTTCAAAACTTTTTTTATCGTAAAAACTTCCATCATGATAGTGAGACATCTTTCTCCTAGATACAAATCTTAATTAGCCCTTCCTTGTAGTGCCAATTTGTTGACGGAGAAATTTGGTAGCAACAAAATTCGAGATTTGTAACTGAAAACAAGATCTGTGACGGTGGTTATTCATCGAAAAATGTGAACAGTGTTTGGTGGTTGTGATTAATGGCGGCTGAGATTGCTTAGGATTTGGTGGCTCCTTTGCGCTCTCAATTTCTGACCCCTTGCAATTTGCTTAAGTATCCCTATTTATAGGTAATCAAGCCAACACAGTTTTTGGCGAACAAGAAACCTAATGGGATTAAATTTCTTATCCCGAGTCCCAGTAGGAAACCTACTGGAAATCTTCTTTTACTAACTTTAGAAATGTCCACCAATGAGACCCAACCACAAAGGCCCAAGGATCATTCGCGGCTTTGAGACTTCGCAGATAAGGCATCTCCCAGGCCGAGGATAACCCCCCGCTACCAGCTATTTTTCCAATCCGTGGATGCATTTATAACCATGGTTCACCCCAAATGTTGGACGCATCCTTGTCCCCCGAATAAGAAACCCCTACCAGATTACGGGACAAATGATCCCAACCCTTTGGGTGCAAAGTGCAGGATGCACCGAAGTCTCTTGATGAGTACACCCGTTGACTACGGAGACAGAGGTCCCAAAGCACACACCAAAGTTCACCCCACATCCTTAATGAGGACACTCATTAAATACAGGAGGAGGTCTTTCGTCCAGGATACTCCTGGAGGTCTCTGACCACGGACACCGCCTTCCTGTGGTTGCATTACAGAAAAGAGCTCTTCAATAGAGTACCTGCAATAAATATGTTAGTAATGGTAATCTTCTCCCCTTTTGAAACATCCCAAAAATTCGTCCAATTAATATGTTGAAATTCCATCAAAAACCAGGTTTCTCTTTAAGGGCACACCTTACCCTTTGTGTAGATTGGGGTGCTCCTTAACATATAGGGTGCGCCCTAACTTTCCAAGGAGTTATGGTTTTCCCTACCCTGTCATTATTATTATTATTAGGGTGCGCCCAGATGTTCAGGTGGGCAAATGCTAATTTTGATGGTAGTATATTTGCCCTAATTTCATCAAATTGACCCGACTTTAACCCGGATGATTCTCTTGTACCAAATTTTCGGCATAACAATTTTATTTTAATTAGGATTAGTAATATAAGAATTATCTTTAGTTTGAATTTAATTTCGATTTTAGCGGAGATCAATAAAATATATTTATTACCCCAGACGCATTATATCTACCGGATAATCACAGTAAATTGTTTTTAATTTTATTTTAGCTCTAGGTGAATATCATTCTATTTTAGACCGAATGGATAATATATATAATTTTGTTTTATCCTGATGACATTTCATCAACCAAACGAATTTTTCTTCAAATTTTTTATTTTGTTTTAGCCTGGTCCAATAATCTAGAATTTTTAGCGGGATCAATAGTCTTTATTATTTTGTTTTAGTCAGAGTTTGACGACCCAACTATATATTTCCACAAATCAACCAAATCTCGGTAATTATACTTAATTTTTTGTTAAATTTTATTTTAGCCCGGAGCGAATATTATTTTATTTTAAACCGAATGGATAATATATATTACTTTGTTTTAGCCTGATTACATTATATCGACCAAACAAATTTTTTTCAAATTTTTATTTTGTTTTGGTCTGGTCTAACAATCTAATATTTTTAGTGGGAGCAATATTCTTTATTTATTTTAGCCCGAGTTTGCAAATTCAACAAACTAATTCTATAAATCAATACTAATTGTACTTAAATTTTTGTCAAATTTTATTTAGCCCGGATTGAATATTATTTTGTTTTATACTGAATGAATAATATATAATAATTTGTTTTAACTTGATGACATTATATCGACCAACCGAATTTTCTTTTAATTTTTTATTTTTTTTAGCCCGGTACAATAATCTAAGGTTTTTAGCGGGATCATAGTCTTTATTATTTTATTTTATCCCAAGTCTGCAAATCCATCTAACTATATCTATATGTAGTTTATTTTTATTTTGTATTTAAAATTGGATCAATATTATAATCTTGTTTAGCCCGGCCCGGATGAATATTATATATTATTTTGATTAAACCAAAACCACTAGACATAGTATAATTCTATTGGTGAATATTTGTCTATTTATAAGAATATTTTATTTTAAATATTACTATAATTACGGTGACCCGACCGACTACCAACCAAAATTTTATTATTTCGTCTTTAATATAATAGTACTAGTCTAAAACACGTGCGATATACGGTTTTTTGAATAATTGTTATTTATTTATTTATTTTTATTTTAACATTTTAATTGGTTATAATTCTTAAAAAAAAAATATGTCTTAATAAGAATAGCCAAATATATCTTTTAATATATTCTAATACCTATTTAGAATAATTGAATTATAATATGAATAAGTTTATAAACTGAGGTTATAAAAAATATATACCTGGCCGAATTAAAAAAGTCATGTGTGTTAATTAGAATATTTTAATTTAATACTATTTAAATTGTTGATAAGATTTAAATCTTGAACTGATTTATATCATTATTATTGTTATATCATATCTGATCATAAATTTGATTTTTAAAAATTCAACGATTAGAATTTAAACAAACTAGCCAGGTTTATTGAAAAATTGAAGTGATTTTTTTAGGGGTTTAACTTTTAGAGATATTATTGTGTTAGTATTAGCACCGGTGATATGGTATAACTTCTCACAAACTTGAGTTTGCCAGCTTCAAAACGAACAACAGGATACATATACACACGTTATTAAATTTTTTGAACTAAAAGGTACTCTATTTTATAGAGAACAATATTGCTCAAATATAAAGCTTTGTTCTAAGTGTGTTTATATACAATAGTTACGTTTTAATTAAAAGTTCAATTTAACCTAGATCAGTGGTGCGATTTATTTTTAGTTTGATTTAGCCAGTTCAATGGTATTTTTTTTGCGAGAACGTTTTATGTTAAATACAATTATAAATATAGAGGATAATCAAAAATCTATCATTTGACGTCTAATTCCCCCTGTCGGAAATTATTTTATTTTTTAAAAATAAAATTGCCCGCAATATTTATAAAAAATAAGGTTTCTAATTTATAAAAATATAACGTGTTTTAATTGATAGAGAAAATTTCTCGTAATAATTTTGGAAAATGAGGTGTTTTGTTGAGAAAAAATAGAAAAATAATGTTTTCCAATTGAAAAAGAGAATTGCACGTGATTTTAAAAATAATGTTCTAACTGAGATTTGAGAAGAAAAAAAATTAATTTTATAAAAATTTATAAGAATAATTACGTAAAATCTGGTACCCACTACAGAACTTTAAACACTAATAGATCCATACTTTGAATTAGATTCGTGGTGTACTAATCAACTTTTAATAACACACGATTGGATTGGTAATTCATATCAATCATCTATTTGATTTGATGTCATCCGAACAGGGCTAGAGGAACAGTGATGTAAGAACAATTTAACACAGGTGTAGGTTTTTACAAATATAATCCAATTTAACTAATAACAGGTAAGATCAAGTAAGGATTATTTATGTCGGTAAAATCAGATGCTGACTATTAAATTTTCAATATTTTATCCATTATAATATAGTATGATTATTTTTTATTTAGGCAATTTTTAAGAATTAAATTAGGTAGATTTAGTAAATTTTGTTATCCACTTATTTTTCATTTTAATGACAATTGAGATTACAGTTTTTTTATTGTTCGGAACTTTCAATTTTAGTTTTGAAATTATACACGTGGAGTGAGGGTGATGTTATACCTAATTAGGATCGATTTTTCATTGTTACTTAATATTTATTAAACTGTCAGACAACTTGCTGTTAAATTCAAATAAAAGCGAGTAAATAACATACAGAGTTTTAACAAAATTCAACCCTATGTCTAATGTCATTTACCGACTTACTGCAAATCATTGAAATGATACGATTATAAAATTTAATAATTTATCGCCCTTATCACTTGTTCTAACCCATGTCCCCTTGAGTAAATTACTCTTTAGACCCTATACCAAATATTTTAACCTTTATTAGCAATCTAACTCCTTATACCATTATTGTCCAAACTAAACCACTCAGCAAGAAATGTTTACGGCTTGAATAATACAATATTAATGAAAATTACAATCCAAAATTATGAACTCTAGGTATATTAATATATGTGTATATGTTAGAATTTAAGATAAATAATATTCAATGTAAGTAAAATTGTATTTTCTCTGATGGTATGGTAGATATCCTGTGGATCATCCTTCAAAAAAAGTGTAACCAAGTATATTTATAGATCAACTTAACTTTCAAATAATTCAATTACACTTCCGTTCTTGATTACGATTTGTCATAAATTTGATTTTCATATTTCCTTGATTTACTTGTTTATATGTTCACTACGCCATAAGTGGGCTATTGTAATGCCTAAATGGTGTTACAATAGGCCACAAAAGTGTTACAATGGGTCTATTATAACACCATGGCGCGTTACGTATACGAGCATTACAATAGACACCCTAATGTAACACTTCACTGATCTAATGTAACAGAGAGGAAAACGTTACAATAGGCACCTACTGTAACACTAACAGGCCCACATGTAACACAAAATGAGTGATACAATAGTTTGATCAAGATTGCATAAGTGGGGCCCACATGGGCCCCACCTGTACCCTATTGTAACACTATATTATATCTATTGTAACATGAATATGTTGTAATTAACCAACATTAGATTTTATAATTCCACGCTATATCTAAATATACTTTATACTAGAATAGGAAAATGCAACAATTAATATTAAAAATTTTATATACATGATCTGTGTATACAACAATCCCAATACCAAAATAAAATCTCCAATATGTGTCCAAAATACTACAAAAACCAACTAAAATTACAACAATTTGATCGATCAGTAAAATTACAACTGCAATTCAAAATACTTGAATCAGCAGATCAGTAAAATTCATTATCAAAACTTGGTGACTTCGGCGTAAACCTAAGAAAATGACTATGCTAAAAATACGTGATAGTGTGTCATTCTTGACCTTGTTCCTGAATCTGCACAAGGGAATACGAATGAAAAAAATGCACATAAATAGCAAAGAAAAGAATGAAAATTGATGGTTTTTAAACTTATACCTGCAAGCCGAATAAGCAGAAGGTTGACATGCCAATTCAAGAATGTAAAGTATAGATATATGGGATTCAAATATAGTTATGAAACTTACAACTGCATAAATTCCAGTGATTCTGCATGTCAATGCAATGTATGTGAGATCAGGAATATAAAGGGTATAAAATACCTGATATTTCTTCTTGGTCAGGAAGGGAAATTAGTGATGGGATGCAATATTTTTTGCAACAAAATCGAACACAATGCAATTTGAAGGGGATACTAATGAGCCATTTATATGCCTCACCTTGTTTTCTTAATCAAATCAATTTACTGTTTCAGAAATAGAAGCAAAATAATCAATTGCACATATGTATAAAAGCAGCAAAAGTCAAGTAACAGTCCAAATCGGGTTAGTTTCAGACAAAGGTGAATAATCAAATCTGTTTAATAATGGAAGCTTTAAGAGAGCTAATACTCTGACAGAAGAAAACATAGTTTCCACAATGATTACCTAATTGGTATAACATAATATTGGAGTTTCATATATGTTTAAAAGAAGGGAATACTGAAATATGTAATCAACTGCTTTATAGCATGATTGACAAAATAGAAGTCTTAAACATAATACTCTTCTTTTAAAGATTCCTTAGCACTGACCTTCGAACAATCGAGACTCCACACAATTTCTTGCAGAAATCAACCTCAGTATATACCAATGCTGAAATTATATTACAGTAAACTGAAATATAAACAAAGCAGACAACTTATGAATACAACAGATGAATTGTATCATTTTCAGATCCTAAAAATTGTAGGTAAATGCCTTTTAAAATATATGCAAGTCAATAGCGGATATATCTATCTTATATCCCGATTTCTTCAATTGAAAGTTCATCCATTTTAAGAGAACCTTTTCAGGAGATAAGCTCATGAGCTCCTCCACATCCTGAATGTGAAAAATAAAATAAGTATTGCATGTATATCACGATGCAGGAAAGTGATTACTCTCAAATATGTTTTATGATCAACAGAAGATTTATATGTGTGTGTGTGTGTTTGTAATAACCCCAAGTTTTGGAAATTTTTGAAACCCTTATGAATAGTGTTTTTGCTGAATGAGAAAATTTTTCATGCCCCACTATGTAGGGATTCTGTTATGGATATTCTGAGATTTTATTAGTACTCTATATGGTATATAAGTGTATGTAAAGATCGTCAGAATCCAATTCCGAATACTTTGACTTTTCCCGGAAATCTACTAGATACGAAAAGAATTGAGTATAAGGTAACAAGATAAGAAGGATTTAAATTAAAGGATTATAAGAGAGGATCATAAAAGGAATATAATATATTGAGAAAGGTTAAGGGAACCTAAGTAATAAGATCCCGGGTATGATCCCTCAAACGATAAACGAAAATGAAAGTTAAGCGAACCGTATAACAGATCAGCGGTCATTAGGCAAACAATTAGGAAGTTAATCAAAGAGATTAGAGGGGATGATGTCATCCAACCAATGGGAAGAGGACAAAGAGGGAAGGATGACACCACATGATGACATAAGCATGACATAGAAGGGAAGGAAGTGTGGTTGAATTATAACCACACAAAATCAAGGTTAATTAAGTAATTAACCTAAAACAACTCAAAATTCAACCAACCAAGCAAACATTTCATTTTTCACCAAACAAAACACAAAAACTCCTCCATTTCTTCATGAAGCTCTCGGCTTCTTTTCTTAAAAAATGAAGATCCAAGCTCCACCACTTACTATTTAGCAAGGTATTTATCTAAGCTTCCCCATGGATAGTTACATACTTCCTATAAGTTTAAGCTTCTAATTCCAAGCCAATCTTTTTCTATAAATCATGGAAGAAGATGGTGAATAGTATTTTTCAAGAACTAAAATTTGTGTTCTTGAAGTTTTGTTTAGATTAAGCTTGGATAAGGACTTTAAGGGTGATTCCAAGCCATTCTCTTGATTCTCCACTCTCCAAGAAAGGTATAAACTCCAAACCCTAGCTTAGTTTTGAGTAATTAGGAATGAATATGTTTGATATAGTATATGTGAAGCATGATGCTTGTTTGTTTAAAGTTTGGTTGAGTTTGTAGAGTTTAGTTGGTTTGGTGGTATTTTTGGAGTTGTAAATCTTGATAATTAGTTAAAGAACCTAAGTAAAGCTTTTAGTTCATGTGGGGAATAAGTATAAATTGTTAATGTTGAGTGTTGGGGCTGTTATGATGTAGTTTGGATGGAGTTTTGATTGGGTTGTGAATTGGGGTTGAATTGTGGTGGATTTGGAATGGTATAAATTTGGGAGATAGCGTAAACATAGCCGTCGTAATGCCCTATTTACCGTAGACTGTTTTTTTGTTCTTAACATCAGAACTCTTGAACTCACTGCTAGGTTTTGACCATTGCCATGTTTAGATAGTTCATGTTACGAGCTTCGTTTTGACATGTAGTTCGTTTGATTCCGATGTACGGTTTAGGAGAAACGACCGTTTTAAGTAACGACGTTTCGCGAACAAAATATTACCCCTCGCCTTACATTGAAACATAGGTTAAAGACCTTAAAGGGTTAATTAATGTATGAAACAATTATGTTAAGTATGTTAGGCAGTTGGTAAGACGCTCGCGAAGGAATCGCCTTAAAACTCGTAATGGTTAAATTATTAAAAATGGTGGAGCCGAGGGTACTCGAGTGACTTAAGAGAATCAGTAAGCGCAAAACGAGCGTTAGAGTCTGAGTTGGTTAGAGTATAGATTTACAAGTGACCTTGGTTTAATTCCAACTTACTTGTTGTTTATAGGTTACCAGACTCGTCCTGAGCCTCTTATCACCCCCAGTCGCTCAGGCAAGTTTTCTACCCGTTATAACTGTTGTTGTGATGTATATGTGTATATGCATGATCTTGCGATAAATGCATATTTGTTATTAGCAAATTCTTGCGATATATTGTAGCATGTGATATGGTACATATGCATGCCTGTTTCGTATTCTTGCCATATATATCTGTTGGTTCAGTTGATAATACCTATGCTAGAGAATAGCGGTAATTTGCATATACCCTTAGTATAGGGACCCAAAGGTGAAAACATTTTCTAAAACCGGGAGTCGAGGATCCCGAGTAGATTTTATATATATATATATATTTATATATATATGGTAATAGTTTTCACAACTATTGATCGAATAAGGGTTATTCGATAACTTTATATTATTTATTGAATATTATTTCGAATATTCATTCGAGGGCTTATGACTCCTTTTATTTTATTAATTGAATATTATTTGAATATTCATTTGAGGATGTATGACTCCTTTATTTTATTTAATGAATATTATTTATAATATTCATTCGAGTTATTATGACTCCGCTTATTACTGAAATATATTCTTTATTTTATTAAAGAATAAGGTGTCAATAATCAAACTTATTTTCGATTATTCAAATAAAGATAGTACTTTCATATAAGTATATCTTTGGTTATTTAATATCCATTTCAAGTATAAGTTTTAAAACTTCTACTTCGATTATTTTTGTAAGGATTATCTTTATGAGAATATTATTTAAATAATAATATTCAAATATTTTCTAATATATCGGGACTGATTTATTTTAATAAATCAGCAGTACTCCAAACATTCTTAAAAATGTTTTCGAGTCTTCAAAATGATTTTTAAAGTTAGAGTGGACCCCAAAACTCATTTTTTTATATTTAAGATCTTCCTTTCAAAGGGGATTTAAATACTCGCTCAAAACCTGGAGGATCCAGCTCTGTGGTGCATTTTACATTCGCAACGTGGTTGCTGTTTTGAGAAAACAAATGAATTGATTACTTACCCAACGTTCGGGAAGTAAGCCCATCTAATTGAGTCGGCATAAGCGACAGGTCGGGGTACGGTCTATCAAAGTGTAAGTGGCTGGGTGGCAGTCCATCAACGCGTAAGAGGCCGGGTGGCGGTCCAGCACAAGGTCCTTACGTGGCCAGGGTGATGACCGGTGGGGGATTCATCCATCTACTAGTAGAAAAGGTTACTTATTGGTATCTTTGCCTGATCAGCAAGATATTGGGTTTATGCCAAAATTCTTTTCCTTTCTAAAATTCATTGGATGTTACAAACTCTGTTCATACTTTACATAACAGAGGTTCCAGGAAATGTTTAAGAGATATATATGTGGATATATATCGGGACTAAATAAAGTATCTCGTAACTTTATTTCATTCAATAATATTTCAAAGATTGAATCTATTCAAGTCTTAACTTGTGGTCTCATCTATGGGATGACCTTTTTTAAACCTATAATACTTTGAACAGTGGTAGTTCAAGTAGCCTTATAAATGATATAAGTATAGTGAAGTATTTGGTAACTTCATCTTCCTTTAAGCTTATATCCAGTAAGTAATTATCTTACTTTTGATAAAGGTTTTCAGTAAGTTATCTATTAGATACTTGCATTATTGATTACACTATATATTATCTTGCGAGCTGTAATGCTCACTCTTGCTTTATTTCTTCATCACACAACAACAGTTAGGAAGGATGGCCAGACTCAAGCAGACCCAGCGCAAGAGCGTGGGAAGCGCCCCGCGCCTTCCCGTTGAGATCATAGCTGCCATAGCTGCAGAGGTAGATCTATCTGTAGATCAGACCATCTACTTTTGAGAATCAATTATGTATAATTATAACTTGTGGCAGATAATGGCAATTAATTGTAAACTTATTAAGTAATCATTTTGGGTTGTAATAACTTTTAAATTGTTGATTCAAAGACTTGTACTTATTTCAATTTCATCTCTGAGACTATAACGGGTTGTGGTGTGTGTTAGTGTGGGGTCACAGCATAAGGTTATTTATTATTAATTAAGTGAAGTGATAATGTGGAAAGAAAGACTGTGACGACCCGGATCCCTGACCCCGGATCTGAGGGTGTTACAGAAGTGGTATCAGAGCTAAGCGTTATAAACCTCAGAGATGATGTGACGTTAAGATAATAACTAAGATAATAAGAACTCTTGCCAAGTTCATAGTCGGGCTACCTAACGTAGTACTGACAGTTAAAACCCTTATGGGAACCCTTATAAATATCGTGATAGAAGCGTAGTTCGTTATCGTATATGGTAGCGGGACTCCGAACCCTGAGGTTGAGGAGCAACAACGCGATGATGTTTTATTACTTATTGGAGATCAGATTATGGATCCGATAGAGCGTCCTAACGCGGGATCGGATGATGTTGATATTGAGGATGTAGCGGTTGAGGATGTTGTCCTAGAAGGGATTGTTGCTGAGGAGGATCCCGTGAAGGATCATGACAAGAATGAATAAAGGACCACTGAGGAATTGATGACCATGGTTAGGGCAACTCCCAGAGGTAGGATTGGCCGGTCACTACCAGAGGTTCGTTCAAGTTTGTAAAGATAGTAGCCCCTTTAACGCGGCTTACTCGTAAGACTGAGAAGTTCGAATGGACAGAGAAATGCGAGAACAACTTTTAAGAACCGAAGCAAAGGTTGGTGACGTTCCCTATGTTGGCGTTGCCGGATGGAAAATGAGATTTTGTGAAGTGTAGTGACGCTTCGCATAAGGAATTAGGGTGCTTCTTATACAGCACAACAAGGTAATCGCGTATGCGTCAAGACAATTAAGGGGATATAAAATTCGATATCCCCACCCATGAGCTTGGGCTCATGGCAATAGATTTGCCCTAAATATTGGAGGCACTACTTGTACGGAGTGAAGTGCGAGATTTACCTAAGCCATAAGTGCTCCAGTACATTTTTTTACGCAGAAAGAGCTCAACATACGCCAAAGGAGGCGGTTAGAGCTAATCAAGAATTATGATTGGGAGATTATTTATCATTCGGGAAAAGCCAATATAGTGGCTGATGCCCTTAGTAAAAAGGAGAGACTCAAGATGATAATGTCTTTTGGAAAGTTTATAAGAGATTTTGAGAAAATGGAAATAGAAGTGAAGGTAACCAGAGCCGGTACCGAAAAGCTGTTTGAGATTGCAACACAGTCCGAATTATCGGAAAAGAACATATTGTGCCAGAAAAAGTGATGAATGAAGGCAGAGAGTCAATGACTGGAGAAGAGATCCATACCGAGAAAGATGATAAGGGGATAGTGAGGTGTTCCTACGGAAATTGGGTTCCAAAAGTTCAAGAGCTTAAGGATGAGAACTTAGATGAGAGCCATAGTTTGAGGGATAAGATTTAGGGCAAACCCTGAATGTGATAGTCAGGGAGGTTGCCATCAAGAAAGAAAGAACCCATAACATAATAGAGTGGAAAACAAGGTCTTTAATGTATAAGATAACCCCGATTATGGGAGAAGGTTGAAACATTTCATACTAAGGAAACAGAAAGTCGAGTAAGGAAAGGAGACCCGAGACGGTACTCCTATATGGCAATTTATGGACCTGTCTAGACAGAACTTAGACTATTATCCCCAACCACCACCTTGAGGAAACAATGCGGTAGGAAATTCTTTCAGGACCTTTAAGTCTCTAAGCTCTCAGAGTTCCAAGGAACAGGTTGACCTAGTCGAGGCAAGAGCCTGGCTAAAGGAAATATAGGAATCATTTGAGATTCTAAATGATTGACGAATCTCAAAAGACTTTTTGTCACTTACCCTCCTAAGAGAGAGGCCACCCGCCGGTGAAAGGCCAAGGAAGGCACGGAGCAAGAGATTATAATAAACTGATTAAAGTTCAGTCAATTGTTTTCAGGAAAGTACTTCCCAAAGTTATGAAGATAGTGTAAAAGCTTTAGAGCCAGAACAAAGGCAGACGAGTATGATGAATTGTGAATCTAAGTTGTAAAAGTTATCAAGATTCGTTCTGAGGACACGAATCCAGAAGGACGGGATGTTTAAAATCAATGCTTAAGTTGTGTTGGTTCATGAAATAATGATAAGAGAAAGGAAAATAAAAAGAAATTGAAGTGGAAAGGAATATAACGGCAATAGAGTTTGAGGAATGATAAGGGAGTTGGGTATGAGGAAACCCTAAAGACTCGTAGCAATAGAAATAGAAAAGTATGTAATCGTCAGGATGAGGGTGATTCACCATGAGTTAAAATTGATGGTTGAGGGCATAAGAGATACATATATTTTATGCCCTGTAAGTTGGGAAGATTCGAGGAAACCTTGAGATAATTCGAAGGATAAATAATGAGACGCGGATAGACTTAGGAGACAAGAAAGTAAGAAATTAAGAAAATTGGATGAAGGAAGTGACCTTCAAGAAGGTGAAGTGTAAGACCGGTGGCATGATACCCAGAAAGGGAGACGCCAGATATGAAAGATATCCCAACATTGAGGTGACTGTTGAGATAAAACAACAAAAGTAAATAAGGAATTATTAAGAAGAAGTTCACGTTGAACACGACCAATATCTTCCAGAACATCCTTGTTATCGTTACCAAATTAGGCAAGAAAAGCGGATAACCGTTGTTATCTTATGAAGGCCATATGGGTTGACCTCAGTTTGAATACAGATGTTATTGTGAAATTAGACATGTACTATCGAGGTGGGAATGATTGAATAAGACACCCTTATCAGGGATATATGACTTGATCTATCCATGGAAGGATGCATGTACCTTTTTAAAGGTAGAAATTAAGGATAAAACATCGGTAACTTAAAATGAATCCTAGGGGAATGCATAAAGGTTGGCATTTCACCCTTAATAGGGACAGTATGAGTTTTGACAGTATGATTTGGAAAGGGTTAAGGTAACAACAACCTTTAAGGATCAGTGGAGAAATTTTTCAGAAGTATATAGACAATGATTCTGGTATTAGTAAATGGTGTTTTGATATGCCCTGTATCTAGGGAATACAGGAGGAACGATTCAAGGATAACCTTAGAGGTTTTACAAGGAAAAAGGTAATATTCAAAATTCTCAAGAATAAAAATGTTGATAAAGGAAATGTGACGTAATTATAATGATGCCAAGTGGGGCACGTGTTAAACCACGAGAAAGTATGGATCGAACCAGTAAAGGTCGAAATTGTTCAGGGCAATTAGTACCTAAGATAAAAGATGTCCTAAGTATGATCGAGAGTCAGTCGTGACAATGATTAACCTCTAAAGACTGAGGCAATAACTTATGGAAAAATGGTGATATTTTTTTTACTCATCAGATTTTAAGGAAAACATCTTCACATAAGCAGTGATTGAAATGAGGTAGAAAATTTATTTGGAGGTGGTTAAAATGACATTGACTATAAGGAAAATTTTACTATCAGGAAAGGCCAAAGAGGTGGCCGACACTTTAAAGGTAAGAGGATAATTATAGGCGCTCGTGCCAGAGGAATACAGTGATAATGGTTGAAGCCGTCAAGGTTGTATTATGGTTTGGAAGATTGACATTCCTTCTGATGACTGTGCAATACCCAACCGTAATAGTAGTTGGTAAAGGTTTAATTCGTTTGATCGCCATGAGCGGGCTATCTATCTCAGAAGGAACTACCCGGAGGATAATCCCGGACCATGTTTCAAAAAGGACTAAACGAACCTTGAGTTAAGTCTTCTATTTAAGGCATACGAGTAAGAATGGTATTAACCTGCTATCGTTGCTTTGATTGAAACTCTTCTGCAATTTTATCTGCTTCATGTCAGGTATGTATGTCAGGATCAGGAGTGTTCTGCATGAATCATGAATAGTGATTATGTTACCTCCTTAGAAGAATTTTATACGACATATATGGACTCCGTATGGTTAGATATTAAGATTTCATGGAAAGTGAATGATGACAGTAGGTCAGTGGTGGACCATAGTAAGGCAGCAATGATTCTGCGAGTAATGAGCTGATTACAACCATGAGAGTTGTATTGGAATGGATGTTGAGATTAAGTACCACTAATCGGGTCATAGTAGTGTATAAGTTATCATTGATAGACTAATTAAGTAGAGTATCTACCTATTGAATATTTATTCCCTCTTATGAAAAGAGAGTCGTATTACTATATGAGGAAGGTTGCGGTGCAAGCATAGAATTCAAGTAACGATGATGTCTAGAATGAGATCCCAGATTTGATTTTCGATATCGAGGGAGTTTCAAAGGTGATTGTGTATAAGCTCAAGGAAGAGCCTGGGTCCATAGAATGATGGACGGAATAGCAAAAAAATATTTAGGCATGTGAAATACGATGCTATAATACTTGATGTTGATATAAATACATATATGTTTTGTTCTCCTATGACAAACCTATATAGTTCAGAGGTAGATTCCAAGCCAGATATTTTATGGCAATAAAATTTTTACGAATATACAATTCTCTTCAGTTCGTTCTTTTCTCTTCTTTTCATTTCATGTAAGCTGAGAAGAACAACCCTTCCAGAAGGGGAGGTATTGCCGAATGACTATCTATCTGTGTGATAGAAGCCTAGTAGGATACCATCTATTGTTTAATTGCTTGTCAAGTACTAAAGGCTGGCCACCTTCTGTACTAACTATGCGATATAATAAGTGTTCATGATCATAGTGATCTCTCAACAAATTCCTTTACTTCTATATGATTGATCAAGCTTCCAAAAATAGAAACAGCTGAAAAAGGAGTAGTAAAGTTATAGTGGTATTCAGAATGGAAACACATTCGTGATACTAAGGTTGACGTGGTTATTAAAAGGTTATAGAACGCTAACGAGCAAAAGTATAACTAGTATAATATTAGGAACGGAAGGTAGTAGCGATTACGAACTGGAAAAGAATGGGTATTGAGAAGCAAAAGCTCTAATGCTAAAAGCTATAATAAGAGTCTGTGCAATAGACTTGAAAGAATTTGGAATGATCACTTAACACGGATTAAGTTATCTTACGACAATAGATCATATGTCATTATCGAGATGTCTCCTTATAAGATCCTTGGGGGAAGATAATGTCGATCTCCCTTATGTTAGGATGAAGTTGTAGAGCACAAGATGCTCGGACCCGCAGTAGTCCAAAGGACCAAGGATATAATAGATCTAATCAGAGGACGGCTGGTGGTAGCCCAAGATGGACATAAGAAGTATGTTGATTTGACACGAAAGGACAAGCAATAGGAAGTAGGGGACCTAGTGCTGTTATAGGTATTCTCTTGGAAAAGATTGATGAGATTCGGAAAGAAAGGAAAGCTAAGCCGACGAATTGTTGGACCCTTGGATGTATTAAGAAGTATTGGGAAGTTAGCATATGAGCTAGCCCTACCCCCGAACCTGTAGCAAGTTCATAACGTGTTCCACGTATCAATGTTAGGGAAGTATAATTCGGATGCCAGATAAATAGGGGCATATGAGCGCATAGACACGCAACCCGATGTAACCTATATGGAGCAACCAGGAAGGGTTATAGAGTGAAGAGGAACAAGTGCTTAGGAGAAGGGTTATCAAACTATTCAGAGTTTGATGGAAGGATCACAATGTGGGAAAATTTACTCGAGAGTTAGAAAGTGCAATGCTAAGAGAGTATTCCTCTTCATTTTCTATCTGATTCTGGGACGGAATCCTTTTAAGGAGGGGAGACTGTAATAACCCCAATTTTTGGAAATTTTTGAAACCCTTATGAATAGTGTTTTTGCTGAATGAGAAAACTTTTCATGCCCCACTATGTAGGGATTCTGTTATGGATATTCTGAGATTTTATTAGTACTCTATATGGTATATAAGTGTATGTAAAGATCGTCAGAATCCAATTCCGAATACTTTGACTTTTCCCGGAAATCCACTAGATACGAAAAGAATTGAGTATAAGGTAACAAGATAGGAAGGATTTAAATTAAAGGATTATAAGAGAGGATCATAAAAGGAATATAATATATTGAGAAAGCTTAAGGGAACCTAAGTAATAAGATCCCGGGTATGATCCCTCAAACGATAAATGAAAACGAAAGTTAAGCGAACCGTATAACAGATCAGCGGTCATTAGGCAAACAATTAGGAAGTTAATCAAAGAGATTAGAGGGGATGATGTCATCCAACCAATGGGAAGAGGACAAAGAGGGAAGGATGACACCACATGATGACATAAGCATGACATAGAAGGGAAGGAAGTGTGGTTGAATTATAACCACACAAAATCAAGGTTAATTAAGTAATTAACCTAAAACAACTCAAAATTCAACCAACCAAGCAAACATTTCATTTTTCACCAAACAAAACACAAAAACTCCTCCATTTCTCCATGAAGCTCTCGACTTCTTTTCTTAAAAAATGAAGATCCAAGCTCCACCACTTACTATTTAGCAAGGTATTTATCTAAGCTTCCCCATGGATAGTTACATACTTCCTATAAGTTTAAGCTTCTAATTCCAAGCCAATCTTTTTCTATAAATCATGGAAGAAGATGGTGAATAGTGTTTTTCAAGAACTAAAATTTGTGTTCTTGAAGTTTTGTTTAGATTAAGCTTGGATAAGGACTTTAAGGGTGATTCCAAGCCATTCTCTTGATTCTTCACTCTCCAAGGAAGGTATAAACTCCAATCCTAGCTTTAGTTTTGAGTAATTAGGAATGAATATGTTTGATATAGTATATGTGAAGCATGATGCTTGTTTGTTTAAAGTTTGGTTAAGTTTGTAGAGATTAGTTGGTTTGGTGGTATTTTTGGAGTTGTAAATCTTGATAATTAGTTAAAGAACCTAAGTAAAGCTTTTAGTTCATGTGGGGAATAAGTATAAATTGTTAATGTTGACTGTTGGGGCTGTTATGATGTAGTTTGGATGGAGTTTTGATTGGGTTGTGAATTGGTGTTGAATTGTGGAGGATTTGGAATGGTATAAATTTGGGAAATCGCGTAAACATAGCCGTCGTAATGCCCGATTTACCGTAGACTGTTTTTTTGTTCTTAACATCAGAACCCTTGAACTCACTGCTAGGTTTTGACCATTGTCATGTTTAGATAGTTCATGTTACGAGCTTCGTTTTGATATGTAGTTCGTTTGATTCCGATGTACGGTTTAGGAGAAACGGCCGTTTTAAGTAACGACATTTCGCGAACAAAACATTACCCCTCGCCTTACATTGAAACATAGGTTAAAGACCTTAAAGGGTTAATTAATGTATGAAACAATTATGTTAAGTATGTTAGGCAGTTGGTAAGACGCTCGCGAAGGAATCTCCTTAAAACTCATAATGGTTAAATTATTAAAAATGGTGGAGCCGAGGGTACTCGAGTGACTTAAGAGAATCAGTAAGCGCAAAACGAGCGTTAGAGTCTGAGTTGGTTAGAGTATAGATTTACAAGTGACTTTGGTTTAATTCCAACTTACTTGTTGTTTATAGGTTACCAGACTCGTCCCGAGCCTTTTATCACCCCCAGTCGCTCAGGCAAGTTTTCTACCCGTTATAACTGTTGTTGTGATGTATATGTGTATATGCATGATCTTGCGATAAATGCATATTTGTTATTAGCAAATTCTTGCGATATATTGTAGCATGTGATATGGTACATATGCATGCCTGTTTTGTATTCTTGCCATATATATCTGTTGGTTCAGTTGATAATACCTATGCTAGAGAATAGCGGTAATTTGCATATACCCTTAGTATAGGGACCCAAAGGTGAAAACATTTTCTAAAATCGGGAGTCGAGGATCCCGAGTAGATTTTTTTTATATATATATATATATATGGTTATAGTTTTCACAACTATTGATCGAATAAGGGTTATTCGATAACTTTATATTATTTATTGAATATTATTTCGAATATTCATTCGAGGGCTTATGACTCCTTTTATTTTATTAATTTAATATTATTTGAATATTCATTTGAGGATGTATGACTCCTTTATTTTATTTAATGAATATTATTTATAATATTCATTCGAGGTATTATGACTCCGCTTATTACTGAAATATATTCTTTATTTTATTAAAGAATAAGGTGTCAATAATCAAACTTATTTTCGATTATTCAAATAAAGATAGTACTTTCATATAAGTATATCTTTGGTTATTTAATATCCATTTCAAGTATAAGTTTTAAAACTTCTAATTCGATTATTTTTATAAGGATTATCTTTATGAGAATATTATTTAAATAATAATATTCAGATATTTTCTAATATATCGGGACTGATTTATTTTAATAAATCAGCAGTACTCCAAACATTCTTAAAAATGTTTTCGAGTCTTCAAAATGATTTTTAAAGTTAGAGTGGACCCCAAAACTCATTTTTTTATATTTAAGATCTTCCTTTCAAAGGGGATTTAAATACTCGCTCAAAACCTGGGGGATCCAGCTCTGTGGTGCATTTTACATTCGCAACGTGGTTGCTGTTTTGAGAAAACAAATGAATTGATTACTTACCCAACGTTCGGGTAGTAAGCCCATCTAATTGAGTCGGCATAAGCGACAGGACGGGGTACGGTCTATCAAAGTGTAAGTGGCTGGGTGGCAGTCCATCAACACGTAAGAGGCCGGGTGGCGGTCCAGCACAAGGTCCTTATGTGGCCAGGGTGATGACCGGTGGGGGATTCATCCATCTACTAGTAGAAAAGGTTACTTATTGGTATCTTTGCTTGATCAGCAAGATATCGGGTTTATGCCAAAAATCTTTTCCTTTCCAAAATTCATTGGATGTTACAAACTCTGTTCATACTTTACATAACAGAGGTTCCAGGAAATGTTTAAGAGATATATATGTGGATATATATCGGGACTAAATAAAGTATCTCGTAACTTTATTTCATTCAATAATATTTCAAAGATTGAATCTATTCAAGTCTTAACTTGTGGTCTCATCTATGGGATGACCTTTTTTAAACCTATAATACTTTGAACAGTGGTAGTTCAAGTAGCCTTATAAATGATATAAGTATAGTGAAGTATTTGGTAACTTCATCTTCCTTTAAGCTTATATCCAGTAAGTAATTATCTTACTTTTGATAAAGGTTTTCAGTAAGTTATCTATTAGATACTTGCATTATTGATTACACTATATATTATCTTGCGAGCTGTAATGCTCACTCTTGCTTTATTTCTTCATCACACAACAACAGTTAGGAAGGATGGCCAGACTCAAGCAGACCCAGCGTAAGAGCGTGGGAAGCGCCCCGCCCCTTCCCGTTGAGATTATAGCTGCTATAGCTGCAGAGGTAGATCTATCTGTAGATCAGACCATCTACTTTTGAGAATCAATTATGTATAATTATAACTTGTGGCAGATAATGGCAATTAATTGTAAACTTATTAAGTAATCATTTTGGGTTGTAATAACTTTTAAATTGTGGATTCAAAGACTTGTACTTATTTCAATTTCATCTCTGAGACTATAACGGGTTGTGGTGTGTGTTAGTGTGGGGTCACAGCATAAGGTTATTTATTATTAATTAAGTAAAGTGATAATGTGGAAAGAAAGACCGTGACGACCTGGATCCCTGACCCCGGATCTGGGGGTGTTACAGTGTTCTTCAAGCCTTCTCTTCTTCCACCAGCTCCAATAGCTGAGGAGTTTTCTTAAGATCGAGACTAGATAGAAGTTGTATCTGACATAAAAGATGCAAGAAAGCATAAAATCAATTGAAAATAATGGTAGTCCGTTGCATTTCACCTTTTCTATGCTAAAGTTTCAGAAGTTTACGAACATACCTTAATTATCTGGGACATCAAACCAAGTAGGAGTTGAGGATGTACAAAATGAAACAAACAAATATAAGCAAATATCGCAGAGACTTGATCCCTACTATGAATAAGTGAATTTTATGTCAAAATGATGAAAGTTGTTTCTGTTCATGATGATAGAAAATTACTTTATGTTCTGCCTCTGCCAGGTCCTGTGTGCCAATGTTCACTACGGTACAGCCAATGGCCTTGGCGGAGTTGAGGCACAACGTATGATTCTAATTCTTCTCCCACGGATAAGCACAGCCTTAGTGTTTATTGCACGCTCGTCTATTGTACCAGGTACAGCCAGATTGATAAGCTTACTGTGGGACATTATAGTTAAATCAATTTAAAAACTTATGTCCTGAAATAAACTGATATATACATAGTAAAATAGGTGCATTGGAAGTACCAGAGAAGAACTTCATTCTTAACAAGATCAAACAAAGCATTGGTATTTGGATCGATAGGAAGATACTTCTTTAAGTAAGGCTCTTCTCCTAGGTATCTATTGATGTGGGAAACATAAAATTCCTTCTCTGACTGGCTTATGGTGTGTCGAAGAGTGGTCGTGGGTGCCTTGAGGAACGAAGGTGCATTCTTAAGCTTTGATCCACCTGCCTTCGTTTGAGCACGAGCATTTATGTTTAGATATGCCTGCCAGCATAAAAAGAAGATTTAACACTTGCTACTGCATTTTTGTCTCAGACATAATATGTCACTGATCAAACAAAGGAAGAATAATTTTTTGCAATAAACTTTGAAAAATGACCCTCAGGAAGGCTTCAAAATCAACTTCGTGATTCATGTTTGAGTTTGACTCACTCAAGATCGCTTTAATGTCCTTTTCTTTATGCTTGGTGACTAGCAAAGGCTTTTACAAGTGCCTCTTAAACTCGATCTATTAACATCGAATCACCTTCCTAAATATAACACTAACAACTGGTAACACAATACAACACCCTTGATGGCATTAATCACTAACAAAATTACCAAAAGTAAAAGCATTTAAAGAAATTAGCACCAACTATAACCAATTATCTACATTATAAATTAAAATTCCTAATGAAAAACTACTATTAAGGATAAAATTTGATTTACAGTAAAATATTCTTATAAGATGTGGCAGGGCAGTACTCCTTACTGAATCACCTTTGCTTGAATAAGGATTAGGTGTGCATACACATCATCAAATCATGTATTTAGGAGGGAAGGTACACCAATATATTTGGTTTGATTATATCTACGTGTGTACATATACAACATATAACACCTCATCCTTGATATCACAATTCTAACATCCAATCCCTATCTTAAAGTAATGCACTTAACATATGAAAACAAAATTGACAGCAACAAACACCATACCTGCATAACCTCTTTGAGCAACAACACATGAGTAAACGGAACCCTCTTCTTAGACAAAACTCTCTGGAAATGCCAAACCACCACAACAATATTATGCACCCATCCATCCGTTGCCACAAAGCTTCCTTCGCCTTACTCCCCCCACCAATCTGCGACGTCACACTCCTCTGAATCCCACCCGGTCCACCCCCATATATCCCTCCACTACTCACTCGAACCCCAATTTCGAAGCCCAAATCACTTGCAAAATCATTTCAAAATTAGTAATTGTCTTCGGATCGCCACAGGGAAGCCCTACAAACCCTGCAAAATCATATAAAATTGAAAAATAAGTACCAGCCTTTTAATTGGAGCCATATAATTGTTTATTCAAATACCAAATCCCTAATTTCTTCTTCAATTCGTGAGGAGAGAGAGAGAGAGAGAGAGTCTAAAGAGAGTGTTTTGAGAGAGAAAGAAATAGTGATTGTATAGTTTTGTCCAGACTATAAGTCCGGGTCATTTTTGTTTGGTGGGAAAAATACCGCTCATTTTTCACCTGGGAAAATGTGTGTGATTTTAATTTTTAATTTTTTACTTTTTATTTTAATTGTTAATTTATTATTTTATTAAAAAAACTAAAAAAGTAATTTTTATATTTATGTACAATAATATTTTTATAACTTTAATAATATTATATATTGCATTCTTGATTTATTAATAATCCAGAATATTATTTTAATACTAATTTATCATTAAATTTTTACTTTAATATTTTTAAAAGTTAAAAAAATAATGTAACACTAGGTGATGTTGTTACATGCCGTGCACCACCGTCATTTCTCTGCAACATTAGCATTATAGCTATTGTAACACTAATTGAGAGGTGTTATAATAGGACAAAAATTTCTTTGCTAATGTAACGCTACTTGTAACACTTGCATTACAGTAGCCCACTTATGGCGTAGTGGTTGACACTGAGTCTAAATATGTGATTATTTAATATTTTTAATTATTGAAATAAATAGATGATCTCTTATTTAATTGAAATTTGGCCAACTTTTATCCGTAATTGTAATGAAACTATAATTTACGTAATATTATTTAATGATATCATGCTATAACTATTTAATATTTTAGGCTTCTAAATTTAATAACTACATGTATATAACTCATGTTATGCATGGTTATTTTATTATTATATATTGTAAATTATGATTTTAATATATTTGTGTGAGGATTCGAACCTTATACCTCTTGAATAATATTTTAACATCATATCTTACAGTTCTCATCAATTTGAGGTGAAGGCACTGAATTGAATGATCAAAGGGCCAACAACCAAATTTTTATTACTTCTGTTAGGAATATATTGTGTACTTGATGATAAGATAAACAAAACACCTTAGTAGATTTAACTTAGTGATTTTGTAGTTTTCAACGGATGATCACTTTCACTATTCGTTGAAAGAGTAGCTTATGTAAATAAGTTTAGTAGCACATTTGTGCATTCTTGTATAAGCTTAGTGAACTAGATTTCTGAGAAATATTTAGGTCATGTTAAATACTAGTTTGATATGCAAGATAGGTTGGTTAATTGTAAATAGATGATGCCTTGTAATCTTATATAAGTGAAGTGGAGTTAACTGTCAAGAAAATAGTCTCAACGGATGTTTTACAAATCTTCAACGGATGTTCAGTCAAGCTTCAACGGATGATCAGATAAAGCTTCAACGGATGATCCATAAAGCTTCAATGGATGATCAGCCAGAGTATCAACGGATGATCATATATAGCTTCAACAGATGATTCAATGAAGTTCCAACGGATGTTCAAACTCATAGAGCAGTTGATAGTGACTTGAAAGTCACATGCGTTGATTGTATGCAATAGGAATGTGGCAGCCTAATTACTGGTTTCAGAGAACAAAGAAGCATTACCATTTTCATGCAACTAAGAAGATATTCAAAGATGCTGGAATAGAGTAATGAAATAATATGAAGTTAGGCTAGATATAGTTTTGTTTTATTATCTTGTCTCACTGTCATGTAACTTGGTGATATATAAACCAAGTGTAGCAAGTAGAACAATTAACTAAGCAATCTTATTTTTAGAGAAACAAATAAGGCTGTATTTTATAAGAATTTCTCTATAGTCATGTATGTTCAACTTGTAAGCAGCTGTGTGCTATTCAAAGCATCATATTCTCTATCTGATATATATATATATATATATATATATATATATCTGGTGGATACTTTCAAATCCACCAGAAAGTTTTAAAAGCTTATGTTTTATTACTTAGTGTTTTAATTTCTATTATTCTTTCATTCCGCATTACTGCAAATCAAACACTGTTATATATATTGAGTTAGAACAATTTTAAAATCTCAAAAAGAAGTTAGAATTACATTCAACCCCCCTTCTATAATTCTTGTTGTATTTTTTGGGAATAACAATTGATATCAGAGCAAGCTCTTGAAGTACGAAGAGTGTAAAGATCAGAACAATCAACAAGATGAACAAAAAGGATGTTGGAGTGAAAATCCCATTTCTGGATAAAGACAACTATCACCACTGAAAGGTGAAGATGCACCTACATCTTCTTTCTCAAGATGAAGCTTATGTAGACTGCATTGAAAGAGGTCTTCATGTCCCTATGAGAGCTGTTACAGGGAATGAACCATCGGTTCCAAAACCTAGGCATGAATGGTCTGATCTTGACATTGAACAAGTCGGGAAAGATAAGAATGCCATGAACATATTGTTTAATGGTGTTGATGGTGATATATTTGATAATATCATTAACTGTAAAACAGCCAAAGAGGTTTAGGACACAATACAGATCATTTGTGATGGTACTGAGCAAGTGAGGGAGAACAAGATGCAGCTTCTGATTCAGCAATATGAGCATTTCCACTGTGAAGAAAGTGAGTCACTCACTGATATATTTAGTAGATTTCAAAAGCTACTAAATGCTCTAAAGTTACATGGAAGGGTCTATCAAACAAAAGACTCTAACCTCAAGTTCCTTAGATCTCTCCCAGAGGAGTGGAAGCCAATGACAGTCTCATTGAGAAATTCACAAGATTACAAGGAGTTCACCTTGGAAAGACTGTGTGGCATCCTGAAAACCTATGAGCTTGAAATAGAGCAAGATGAAAGGATGGAGAAAGGAAGGAAGAAAGGAGGATCCATAGCACCGGTTGTTGAGAAAGAGAAGGAGAAAGAGATGAAGGTGGAAGCTGTTGAGTCTACATCAAAGGTCTGTGCAAGCAAGGGTAAAGGGCTTCTAGCTGAAAATGAAGATCAGTTGAGCCAAGATAATATGGATGATATTGATGAACATCTAGCATTCTTATCCAGGAGATTTTCCAAGCTCAAATTCAAGAAGAATTTTGGAGCAGCCAAGTCAAACAGAAACATGGTTGATAAGTCTAAATTCAAGTGTTTCAAATGTGGCTTGGCATGTCATTTCGCTAGTGAGTATAGAAAGTCTGATTCCAAAAAAAAAGTTTGAGCCTGTTGATTATAAGCATAAATACTTTGAGTTGCTCAAGCAAAAAGAAAGGGCTTTCATCATACAGGAGAATGACTGGGCTGTAGATGGATTGGATGAAGATAAAGAAATAATCTATGTCAACCTAGCCCTGATGCCTGATAAGTGGCATTTTAGACCACTTAGAACGTCTTATAATGGCTTGAATTGATATCTTGAAATCAGGTATTTTGTGTATTTAATGCATTTTTCTAGTGTTTTTTGCATTTCAGGGTATAACTTGCATTTGTGGGGAGAATTCATCAGAAATATGCCTATGGAAGTGCTTGGCATTGGTTATGGAAAGTTGGGGGCAGAACGTAGCAGAAATCGGGAGCAGAATTCAGAATTTTCCAGTAGCCTGTTGGGCACCCGCTCATGGATGCTGAGAGGCCGCTTGGGAGCTTGAGCGCCCGCTCAGGATGCTGGGCGGCCGCTCAGGGTTGGAAATTTTAATACAAATTTTTACAATCCTTATTCTGATGGACTTCTGAGATGGCTGGTTCTTGTGGGCTTCTATTTAAGTAGTTCTCAGAGACGTTTCATAAAGGTGGTATCAAGCAAGGAGTAAGGAGAGAAGGAAGAAGACCATTTTAGCATATCGCAACGAAGAAGAGGAAGCATACCTTTTCTTGTGATTCTTTTATTCGTTGTATTAGTGGATGCTAGTTTTCTTTACTTTGAACCTTATTACTCTTGTGATGTACTCTGGTTTTAATAAGTATTTTTATTAGTTTATATTGTGTGTTATTATCATATTTTCATGTGAACCCATGGTGACGATGAGTTCTATCATGGGCTAATCATGATCATGGGTTCATCACGAATTTACTATAGATTTCTTTAGTTAGTTGTTTAATACCTTAGTGTGTGATGATTGTATGATATCTAGCATAGGTTGTGCTTATTCGTCTTATGTGCGTCGCAAACATATAAGATAGTCTGTTAATCTCTTGTGAAGCGACGGTGGATCTTGAGGTTTAGAACTTGCCATGCTATCATAGGTTCATGTATGTGTATGCATGATTAGTGGGTAACTCTAACCGTTTTACTTGCCCTGTGTAATCATAAAGAATAACTTGTGCTTAAATCGTTATGTTGTCAAATTCTGTAAACATATAGGGTCTCAACATAATTGATGCCTATTCAACTTCTATCTTGATTGTGGATGTTTGGTAGAATGGTATTAGTACAACGAAAGTTGGCTTTTATCAGTTTCATGTTGTTCGATTAATATCATCACCGTTTCATGCTAAGGGTAATAACGATAACTATTGAATGAAGTAGTAATGAAGTTATGATCTCATGTGTGTTTAATATTGTTAATTCAAGTGTCAATTAAGTATTTAATTCTCATAGTTAATTGTAATTAATAATTAGTTAATCAAACTTAAGTGTTATTGTCTTGACATTGAGAAGTAATTATATATTGGTGAGTAAGTGTTAATTGAACATAATTAGTCTGACTTTCTGTGGGAATGAAATAGAATTTATTCTATATTACTGGAGAATGCGTATACTTGCGTGAATTATTAGCGTATGTTTTTTGTACCTAACAAGTTTTTGGCGCCGCTGCCGGGGACTCGGCGTATTTGTTTAGTTTATGTACTTACCATCAGTGGTCATTAGGACTCATTGATTAAGACGTGTTACTTATTATTTCCAGTTGTTTCAGGTACTTTAGCGAGCGTTTATGCAAACACGTTCTCGTACTCGCAAGAGGACTTTAGATACGGCTGAGGAGACAGACTCAGTTCTTGATATTCCGGAGAAGATAGATTTTGAAGATTCGGATAAAGAGAGTGAGCAGAAAGAACCAATAATCATGGGAGATCGTATAGTTCCAGCAGCAGATCCAGCTCTTATGGACTTTTCTCGGCCTAAAATTGATGACATTCAGTCAAGCATCCTTCATCCGGCTATTCAGGATAATAATTTTGAAATCAAGTCGGGCACTATTCAGAAGGTGCAGAATTCTGTTTCTTTCGGAGGTGCTGCGATTGAAGACCCCAACATGCATATCAGAAATTTTGTCGAAATCTGTAGTACTTTCAAATATAATGGTGTGACTGATGAGGCTATCAAGCTGAGGCTTTTCCCATTTTCTATGAGGCATAAAGCTAAGGACTGGTTACATTCTGAACCGGCTGGGTCCATCACTACTTGGCAAGATCTTACGCACAAGTTTCTGGTGAAGTTCTATCCAATGGCGAAGATTGCAGCTATGAGGAGTGCTCTTACTCAGTTTGTGAAGCAACCAACAGAATCTATGTGTGAAACTTGGGAGCGCTACAAGGAGATGTTGAGAAAGTGTCCACATTATGGTATGCCTGACTGGATGGTGATCATTGGTTTCTATAATGGTTCGGGGGCCCAATCTCGGCTCATGCTCGATGCAGCAGCTGGAGGCACCTTGTGGGCCAAAAGCTATACTGAGGCTTATAATCTTATTGAAACTTTGGCTGCAAATGAGCATCAAAACCAAACTCAAAGGATGATGTATGGGAAGGTAACAGGTATTCTGGAAGTCGATGTAGCTACAGCTATTGCAGCGCAGCTCCAACCGCTGTCTATGAAGGTCGATTATTTAGCCAACTATGGAGTCAATCAGATAGCTATGGTCTGTGAGCTTTGTGCAGGCTCTCATGTTACGAATCAGTGTTCTCTCGTTAATGAATCTGTTCAGTATGTGAACAATTATCAGCGACCGCGGCAGCCTGTGCCAGCTACTTATCATCCTAATAACAGAAATCATCCCAATTTCAGCTGGAGCAATAATCAGAATGTTGTTCAGCAACCATATCAGCAGCCTATCAGTAAGCAGTTTAATCCACCTGGATCCACGCAACCTCAGCAATATGCTCAAAGGCAATCATATCCTCAACAAGGAGGTGCTGCTCCACCTTCTAGGGCTGATTTCGAGGAGCTCAAGCTGTTGTGCAAAAGTCAGGTTGTTTCTATCAAGACCTTGGAAAATCAAATCGGTCAAATAGCCAATGTCGTGCTCAATAGTCAACCTGGTACACTTCCCAGTGATACTGAAGTTCCACGCAGGAAAGAAGCTAAAGAGCAAGTCAAAGCTATTACCTTAAGGTCTGGAAAAGTTACTGATGCTGAAAAAGCAAAAGAGGGAGAAGCTGAAGTTGTAGATGAAGAAGAGAAGCAGAAGAAGAAAGCGGCGGAGATAAGGAAGACTATTGTTGAACACACTCTGCCCGAGGGTAATACAGGGGAGAAACAGCTCTATCCTCCACCACCGTTTCCTAAGAGATTGCAAAAACAAAAGCTTGATAAGCAGTTCGGTATGTTTCTGGAGGTGTTCAAGAAACTTCACATCAATATACCTTTCGCTGAGGCTCTGAAGCAAATGCCTAGTTATGCGAAATTTATGAAGAGTATTCTTTCAAGGAAGGTGAAACTGGATGAACTTGAAACCATTGCTCTAACGGAAGAGTGCAGCGATATGCTGCAACAAAAATTACCTCCAAAGCTTAAAGATCCAGGTAGCTTCAACATTCCTTGCACCATCGGTAAGTTGTCTTTCGACAAATGCCTGTGCGATTTGGGAGCAAGCATCAATCTGATGCCATTGTCTATCTTCAAAAAAGTGAATTTGCCTGATCCAAAGCCTACCTACATGTCTCTACAATTGGCTGATCATTCTATTACATACCCACGAGGCATCGTGGAGGACGTGTTAGTAAAGGTGGATAAGCTCTTCTTCCCTATAGACTTTGTCATTTTAGATTTCGAGGAAGATAAGAAGATTCCCATAATCTTGGGAAGACCTTTCTTGGCTACAGGCCGTACCTTAATAGATGTGCAGAAAGCTGAACTTACTATGAGGGTGCAGGATCAGGATGTGACATTCAATGTATTCAAGGCGATGAAATTCCCTACAGAAGACGAGGAGTTCTTAAAGGTGGATTTGATTGATTCTGCGATAACTTCAGAACTTGATCACATGCTAATGTCTGATGCCTTAGAGAAAGCCTTAGTGGGGGAATTTGACAGTGATGATGAGGATGGCAATGAGCAACTACAATATCTAAATGCTTCTCCTTGGAGGCGAAAGCTAGACATGCCATTTGAATCTCTTGGTAACACTGATCTCAAGAATGCTGAAGGAAAGCTCAAACCATCTATTGAGGAAGCACCTACTTTGGAGCTTAAACCATTGCCTGAACACTTGAGGTATGCTTTTTTAGGTGATGCATCTACTTTACCTGTTATTAGTGCATCTAACCTTTCAGGTAGTGAGGAGGACAAGATCTTGAGGATTTTGAGAGAATTCAAATCGGCCATCCGATGGACTATAGCAGATATAAAAGGGATCAGCCCTTCGTACTGTATGCATAAAATTCTGCTAGTGGAAGGTAGTAAGCCGACTGTTGAGCAACAGCGAAGACTTAATCCTATCATGAAAGAAGTGGTGAAGAAAGAAATTCTGAAGTGGCTGGATGCAGGAATCATATATCCTATTTCTGACAGTTCTTGGGTGAGCCCCGTGCAATGTGTACCTAAGAAAGGAGGTATAATTATGGTAGCAAATGAGAAGAACGAGCTCATCCTCACTCGAACAGTCACAGGATGGAGGGTATGCATGGATTACAGAAAGTTGAACAAAGCCACGAGAAAGGATCACTTCCCTCTTCCATTTATTGATCAGATGCTTGACAGGTTGGCTAGTCATGAGTATTATTGTCTTCTGGATGGCTATTCGGGGTATAATCAGATTTTCATTGCACCAAAAGATCAAGAAAAGACTACCTTCACTTGTCTATTTTGCACGTTTGCTTTTCGCAGAGTTTTGTTTGGCTTATGTGGTGCACCTGCCACTTTTCAGAGATGCGTGATGGCTATATTCTCTGATATGATTGAAAAGAATGTCGAAGTTTTCATGGACGACTTCTTCGTCTTTGGACATTTGTATGATGAATGTTTGAATAATCTTCGTTCGGTTCCCAAAAGGTGTATGGAAACTAATTTGGTGCTCAATTGGGAAAAATGTCACTTTATGGTGCGGGAAGACATTATTCTTGGGCATAAAGTCTCTAGCAAGGGTCTTGAGGTGGACAAATCCAAGGTGGGAGTCATTGAAAATCTTCCACCACCCATTTCTGTAAAAGGAATCCGTATTTTTCTTGGTCATGCGGGTTTTTATTGGCATTTCATCAAGGACTTCTCGAAGATATCTAAGCCATTGTGCAACTTGCTCGAGAAATATGTGCCTTTCAAATTTGATGATGAATGTTTAGCGGCATTCGAGACTCTCAAGAAGAGTTTGATAACTGCACCAGTTATTACGGCACCTGATTGGACAGAACCTTTTGAGATGATATGTGATGGGAGTGATTATACAGTGGGAGCAGTTCTTGGGCAGCGCAAGAATAATCTTTTTCATGTGGTCTACTATGCTAGTAAGACTCTAAATGGAGCTCAAATGAACTACACCACTACTGAGAAGGAGCTCTTGGCTATAGGCTTTGGTTTTGAAAAATTTCGATCTTATCTGCTTGGGACAAAGGTGATGGTATTCACTGATCACGCCGTCATCCGCTATCTAGTCTCAAAGAAGGATTCGAAGCCTAGACTTATTCATTGGGTGCTCTTGCTACAGGAATTTGAGTTAGAGATCAAGGATCGAAAAGGTACTGAGAATCAAGTAGCTGACCATCTCTCTAGATTAATGAATCCCGATTCGACTTCACATGATAAGACATTGATCAACGAATCTTTTCCGGATGAGCAGTTGTTCGCAGTTCAGGAGGAGGAGCCATGGTTCGCAGATATTGTGAACTATCTTGTCAGCAATATAATGCCTCCTAATATGAATGCATCTCAAAAGAAGAAGTTTCTACATGAGGTGAAGTGGTACATGTGGGATGAACCATATTTGTTTAGACAGGGAGCTGACCAGATCATCACGAGATGTATCCCATTCTGTGAGACGGAGGGGATATTACGAGACTGCCATTCCACAGTTTATGGTGGACATTATGGTGGTGAAAAGACGGTAGCTCGTATTTTGCAAGCAGGTTTTTTCTGGCCTACGTTGTTTAAGGATGCGAATCAGTTCGTTTTAAGGTGTGATCGTTGTCAAAGAGTGGGGAATCTTACTATAAAAGATGAGATGCCTTTAAATGTGATGCTTGAAGTCGAGGTCTTTGATATTTGGATAATCGATTTCATGGGACCATTTGTCTAGTCGTGCAATAATCAGTACATCTTGCTGGCAGTGGATTATGTCTCAAAATGGGTAGAAGTCAAGGCTCTACCGATGAATGATGCAAAGGTAGTGTTGAATTTTCTTCATAAGCAGATATTCACAAGGTTTGGAACGCCACGGGTAATCATAAGTGATGAGGGGTCGCATTTCCACAATCTTAAGTTCACTTCAATGATGCAGCGCTACAATGTGAATCATCGTATTACTATTGCCTATCATCCGCAAACGAATGGTCAAGCTGAAGTGTCTAATACAAAGATCAAGCACATTCTAGAGAAAGTTGTTTGTCCGTCAAGGAAGGATTGGTCTTTAAAGCTCGATGAAGCTATTTGGGCTTATAGAACAGCATACAAGACTCCACTTGGGATGTCCCCGTTTTAAATTGTTTATGGTAAGGGATGTCATTTACCTGCGGAGCTTGAGCATAAGGCTTATTAGGCGTTGAAGAAGTTGAACCTTGATCTAGATGCAGCTGGGAAGAAGCGAATACTTCAGTTAAATGAACTTGATGAATTTCGACTTCAAGTGTACGAGAACAACAAAATGTACAAGGAAAAAGTAATAAGGTGGCATGACAGGAAGCTATCTCCTAAGTCGGGGCAACAAGTTCTTTTATTCAAATCTCGTCTCCGACTTTTTACTGGAAAGTTGAAATCAAGGTGGTCTGGGCCTTTTATCGTCAAAACTGTATTTCCACATGGAGTGGTGGAGATTTTTGAGAACGATCCGGACCAAGCATTCAAGGTTAATGGTCAGCGATTGAAGCATTGCTATGGGGACACGGCAAACCGGGAAGTGGTTAATGCCGTTTTATTGTCAACTTGATCGGAGTACTCTACGTCAAGCTAATGACGTAAAAGAAGCGCTTCTTGGGAGGAAACCCAAGACTTTAACATTTAGGAACCTTTAGAAGTTAGTACCATATCCAAAAAACCCAAAAGAATCAAAAAAATTGGGCAGAAATTTTTTTTTCCAGAAACCCTTTGGGCGCCCGCTCAGGAATCCTGGGCGGCCGCTCGGAGTCTTGGGCGCCCGCTTGGAAGTCCTGGGCGGCCGCTCAGGGCCCTTCTGCTAGAATTTTTTTTGCCTTATAAAAAACCACAAAAAAATCAGAAAAACCTAAAACATAAAAACCCACGAATTCTCTCCCACAATTCCACGTTTTCTATCCCACAAACCCCACTCCTACTCTAATTCTAACCCTAAATCCTACCCTATATATACACACAACCCCTCCATATACACTCCCATACTCTTTCAACTTCAAAACTCTCTCCTACACTCAAAACACAACTTTTAAACACTTTTTCTCAGTTTCAATGACACCCAAGAGATCCCGAACTATTGATAGCAGCAGCATCGTTCCAACTGCTGATTTTTCGAGGGGAACTGCTGCGAGACTTCATTTGATGGATAGGGATGCTGAGGAGGAGTATACTAGGCTTTTGACTAAGCCGATTTTGAAGGAGAGGGGATTTTTACCATCGGGGGGGGGGGGATGGTGAGTTGTTATCGATGATTGAGGAGAAAAGGTGGATTACTTTTTATGAGTCGCCGGAGGCTGTTCCAATGAGTGTGGTTCGCGAGTTTTATGCGAACGCCAAGGCTGAAAAGAATGGGTTTACTGTTGTTCGTGGGCTTACTGTGGATTATCAGCCTGAGGTGATTCGCTGTGTTATTGGGCAGCGACAACGGAAGCCCACAGAGGAGAATTGGAATGAGAAGACCCCCGAGGATTTTGATTTGGATTTGATTGTGGCTACCCTCTGTCAGCCGAGCACGGTGTGGAAGTTCAAGACGTGATCTAACGAGTATCGTTCTTTTCCGGCGGTTGCGATGAATAGGTATGCCTGTACATGGAATGCCTTTATTTGTGCTAATATTTTTCCTACTTCACATGCACATGAGGTTACAGTCGAGAGAGCAAGGTTGTTATGGGGGATCTTGAATGAGGAGTATTATGTGGACCATGGTGAGTTCATCTACCAAGGGATTTTATAGTTTTTGAGGGGGGCGAAACACAACAACATCCCTTATGCATCTACTGTCACGAAGCTGTGCAGAGCAGTGGGAGTTCATTGGCCTTCTCACGAGCAGCTGCAAATGTCGGCCGCTCCTATTGACTCAGCGACTCTGAATGCGATGCAGGAGTGGACGGGTGGAGAGCCCGAGGAGTATGGTTTGGGATATCATCTTCCAGGAGGACGTCCAGCAGCTGGTGCTACCATGGCTAGGCCCAGTCAGGTTCGTGATGAGGCAGGCTCTTCTAGAGTCCAGGAAGGTGTTGGGATGGCTGATGCCCAGTATAGGAGGCTGTCGAGGAGGATGGATGTGATGTATGAGACGCAGAGTAGGTTCGCTCAGGAGCTCACCCTTGTACTTGGGACTGCTTTCAAAGGCCTTGGAGCTGACATCCAGTGGCCCATTTTTGGTGAGGACTCTGCTTATCCGCCTCCTGACACTCCACCCTCTGAGGGTGATGGTGATGATTTCTCCGAGTAGGTATATCATGTGTTCCTTTCTACTACCTTCACTGGGGACAGTGAAGATTTTAAGTTTGGGGGTGGTAGTTAAGGAATATTTTTGTGTGTGCGTCATGTAGTTGCATAATCATGATAGTTTAGTTCATATAGTTGCATATTTTTGCCATATAATAGTTTTTTTTTATTTTATAGCTTTATTTATCATGTCATTTAGCTCATGCATATACCATGATCCCTTTTGCGTTGCTTTACCGATTGATTTGTGATATTGATGTTAAGTGTAGTGATAGCGTTAGACTGATGATTGAGTCTTGTAGGTTGACATGCATGCTAGAAACACTTATAGTTTCACTAATTCTTAAAGTATGCTTAAAGACTAGATGGTTGTCATGGGTTGATGGTTTTTGAGGTTAATCTATTGATTATGCTTAGAATTTATGATAGGCCCTTAATGATAAAAGGCATGAAAAGAAAAAAATTGGAGTAAAAAGTGTAATTCATTGCTAATTGTGGCTAGGCGTCAAATGGCTAGTAGCCGGCTCATATTTTTATGTGAGTAGTCTAGGGTTGAGCAAGATGGAGCAAAACACACTTGCTCAGAAATTTGAAAGAAAAATAGAAAAAAAAAGAAAAAAAAGGGAAAGAAAAAAAATAAAGAGTTAATGCATAATTGATCACGAGTGGGCTCTTTGCTATTTGAGTTGGTAAGTTCTTAGGGGACTTTGTGCCTTGTGACCTAAGGCTTTTATAGTCTGGGATCCGCTAACCTAACGCTCACTAATTGGATGCCATTGCATAAGTCTTTTGTGGACCTCACTCATTACACGGTCAAATAAGCATTTGTTGTTGTGTTGAATAAAAGAATGATTCCGTAATAAGCTCCAGTGATCTTGAAGTGTTATAAGTCATTTTGTGCCTAGAATTTATTCTTCGTATAATCATGTGATTGTCTTGAGGATAATCGAGTTATGATAATTGATCTAGTTTCGAAGCATATCTGTTAAGCATCCGCACACACCACGTTTCTAGTTGTACGTTAGTTTGTCTGATTTGGTTATTTGCCTAATTGCATTTATTGAGATGTCATGAGTTGGTTGGTTTAGTCATTGTGAGGGGGATCGCTGCATTTCATATAGATTGCACTCATGCATGTTTTTGTTTTGTTTTTGAGTCTGTGACGCTTGAGGACAAACATCGATTTAAGTTTGGGGGTTTGATAAGTGGCATTTTATACCACTAAGAACGTCTTATAATGGCTTGAATTGATGTCTTGAAATTAGGTATTTTGTGTATTTACTGTGTTTTTCTAGTGTTTTTTACATTTCAAGGTATAACTTACGTTTGTGGGTAGAATTCATCAGAAATAAGCCTAGGGAAGTGCTTGGCATTGATTGTGGAAAGTTGGGGGCAGAACACAGCAGAAATCGGGAGCAGAGTTTAGAATTTTCCAGTAGCCTACTGGGCGCCCGCTCATGGATGCTGAGCGGCCGCCTGGGAGCTTGAGCGCCCGCTCCGAATGCTGGGCGGTGTTAGGCACAAAATACGCGCTAATAATTCATGCAAGTATACGCGTTCGCTAGTAGTATAAGATATAAATCAGATTCGTTCCCACGGAGACTCAGACTAATTATGTTCAATTAACACTTACTCACCAATTTATGATTACTTCTCAATATTAAAACAATAACACTTAACTTTGATTAACTAATTATTAACTACAATTAACTACAAGAATTAAATACTTAATTAACACTTGAATTAATAATATTAAACACACATGAGATCATAACTTCATTACTACTTCCTTCAATAGTTATTGTTATTACCCTTAGCATTTAACGGTGATGATATTAATCGAACAACACGAAACTGATAAAAGCCAACTTTCGTTGTACTAATACCATTCTACCAAACATCCACAATTAAGATAGAAGTTGAATAAGCATCAATTAAGTTGAGACCCTATATGTCTACAGAATTTGACAACATAATGATTTAAGCACAAGTTATTCTTTATGGTTACACAGGGAAAGTAAAACGGTTAGAGTTACCCATTAATCATGCATACACCTACATGAACCTATGCTAGCATGGCAAGTTCTAAACCTCGAGATCCACCGTCGCTTCACAGGAGATTAACAGACTATCTTATATGTTCGCAACACACATAAGATGAATAAGCACAACCTATGCTAGATATCTTACAATCATCACACACTAAGGTATTAAACAACTAACTAAAGAAATCCATAATAAATCCGTTACGACCCCATGATCACGATTAACCCATGATAGAACTCATCGTCACCATGGGTTCATACGAAAACATGATAATAACATACAATATAACCCAATAAAAATACTTATTAAAACCAGAGTACGTTACAAGAGTAATAAGGTTCAAAGTAAAGAAAACTAGCATCCATTGATACAACGAATAAAAGAATCACAAGAAAACGTATGCTTCCTCTTCTTCGTTGCGATGTGCTAAAATGGTCTTCTTCCTTCTCTCCTTGCTCCTTGCTTGATACCACCCTTTTGAAACGTCTCTGAGAACTACTTATATAGAAGCCCACAAGAACCAGCCATCTCAGAAGTCCATCAGAATAAGGATTATAAAAATCAGAATTATATTTCTCGCCCCTGAGCGGCCGCCCAGATTTCTGAGCGGGCGCCCAGCATCCTGAGCGGCCGCCCAGCATCCTGAGCGGCCGCCCAGCTTTCCTGACCGGGCACCCAAGCACCTTCTGGAAAAATCAATATTCTGCTCCTGATTTTGCTGAGTTCTACCCCCCAACTTTCCACAACCAATGCCAAGCACTTCCCTAGGCTTATTTCTGATGAATTCTTCCTACATACGCACGTTATACCCTGAAATGCAAAAACACTAGAAAAATGCATCAAATACACAAAATATCTGATTTCAAGACATCAATTCAAGCCATTATAAGATGTTCTAAGTGGTATAAAATACCACTTATCACACCCCCAAACTTAAATCGATGCTTGTCCTCAAGCGTCACAGACTCAAAAACAAAACAAAAATATGCATGAATGCAATCTACATGAAATGCAGCGATCCCCCTCACAATGATTAAACCAACCAACTCATGACATCTCAACAAATGGAATTAGGCGAATAAAGATCAACCAAATCATGAAAATTAACATACCACTAGAAATGTGGTGTGTGCTGATGCTTAAAAGATATGCTTCGAAACTAGATCAATTCTCATAACTCGATTATCCTAAAGGCAATCACATGATTATACGAAGAATAAATTATAGGCACAAAATGACTTATAACACTTCAAGATCACTGGAGCTTATTACAGAATCATGCTTTTATTCAACACAACAACAAATGCTTATTTGACAATGCAATGAGTGAGGTCCACAAAAGACTTATGCAATGGCATCCATTTAGCGAGCGTTAGGTTAGCGGATCCCGGACTATAAAAGCCTTAGGTCACTAGGCACAAAGTCCCCTAAGAACTTAATAACTAGAAGACCAAATTGCCCACTCGTGATCAATTATGCATTAACTCCTTATTTTATTTTTTTCTCTTCTTTTTTTCTTTTTTTTTCTTTTTCTTTTTTTTCTCTATATTTTCAAATTTCTGAGCAAGTGTGTTTCGCTCCATCTTGCTCAACCCTAGACTACTCGCATAAAAATACGAGCCGGCTACTAGCCATTCGACGCCAAGCCACAATTAGCAATGAATTCCAATTTTTACTCCAATTTTTTCTTTTCATGCCTTTTATCATTAAGGGCATATCATAAATTCTAAGCATAATCAATAGATTAACCTCAAAAACCATTAAACCATGACAACCATCTAATCCTTAAGCATACTCTAAGACTTAGTGAAATTACAAGTGTTTCTAGCATGCATGTCAACCTACAAGACTCAATCATCACTCTAACGCTATCACTACACTTGCATCAATATCGCAAACCAATCGGTAAAGCAACGCAAAAGGGATCATGTTATGTGCATGAGCTTAATGACATGATAAATAAAGCTATAAAAAAACAAAAAAAACTATTATATGGAAAAAATATGCAACTATATGAACTAAACTATCATGAATAGGCAACTACATGACACACACACAAAAATATTCCTTAACTACCACCCCCAAACTTAAAATCTTCACAGTCCCTAGTGAAGGTAGTAGAAAGGAACACAGGGTATACCTACTCGGAGAAATCATCATCATCACCCTCAGAGGGTGGAGTGTCAGGAGGCGGATAAGCAGATTCCTCACCAAAAATGGGCCATTGGATGTCAGCTCCAAGGCCTCTGAAAGCAGTCCTAAGTGCAAGGGTGAGCTCCTGAGCGAACCTACTCTGTGTCTCATATATCGCATCCATCCTCCTCGACAGCCTCCTATACTGGGCATCAGCCATCCCAACACCTTCCTGGACTCTAGAAGAGTCTGCCTCATCACGAACCTGACTGGGCCTAGCCATAGTAGCACCAGCTGCTGGACGTCCTCCTGGAAGACGATATCCCAAACCATGCTCCTCGGGCTCTCCACCCATCCACTCTAAGGTCCATATAATACTCCTCATTCAAGATCCCCCATAGCAACCTTGCTCTCTCGACTGTAACCCCATGTGCATGCGAAGTAGGCAAAATATTAGCACAAATAAAAGCATTCCATGCACGGGCATACCTATTTATCACAACCGCCGGAAAAGAACGATACTCGTTAGATCCCGTCTTGAACTTTCACACCGTGCCCGGCTGACAGAGGGTAGCACAAATCAAATCCAAATCAAAGTCCCCGGGGGTCTTCTCATTCTAATTTTCCTCCGTGGGCTTCCGTTGCCGCTGCCCAGTAACACGGCGAATCGCCTCCGGCTGATAATCCACAGTAAGCCCACGAACAACAGTAAACCCATTCTTTTCAGCATTGGTGTGCGCATAAAACTCACGAACCACACTCATTGGAACCGCCTCCGGTGACTCACAAAAAGAAATCCACCCCTTTTCAGCAATCATCGGTAACAACTCACCATCCCTCCCCGATGGTAAAAATCCCCTCTCCTTCAAAATCAGCTTAGTCAGAAGCCAAGTATACTCCTCCTCAGCAGCCCTATCCACCAAACGAGGTCTCGCAACAGTTCCCCTCGAAGAATCAACAGTTGGAATGGTGCTGCTGCTATCAATAGTTCGGGATCTCCTGGGTGCCATTGAAATTGAGAAAAAGTGTTTAAGTGTTGTGTTTTGAGTGTAGGAGAGAGTTTTAAAGTTGAAAGTATATGGGAGTGTATGTGGAAGAGTTGTGTGTGTATATAGGGTAGGAATTAGGGTTAAAATTAGAGTAGGAGTGGGGTTTGTGGGAGATAAAACGTGGGTTGTGTAAAAGAAATCGTGGGTTCTGTAAAAGAAATCGTGGGTTGTGGGTTTGTATTTTGTTTTTGGGTTTTTCCGATTTTTTTGGATTTTTTATAAGGCAAAAAAAAATCTGGCAGAAGGGTCATGAGCGGCCGCCCAGGATTCCTAAGCGGGCGCCCAAGACTCTGAGCGGCCGCCCAGGATTCCTGAGCGGGCGCCCACAGGGTCTTAGGAATTTTTTTTTTGCCTGCCCAATTTTTCTGATTTTTTTATGGTTTTGGATAGGTTACTAACTTCTAAGGGTTCCTATAGTCTCAAATCTTGGGTTACCTCCCAAGAAGCGCTTCTTTTACGTCATTAGCTTGACGTAGAGTACTTCGATCAAGTTGACAATAAAACGGCAATAAACACTTCCCGGTTTGCCGTGTCCCCATAGTAATGCTTCAATCGCTGACCATTAACCTTGAATGTTTGGCCTGGATCATTCTCAAAAATCTCCACCGCTCCATGTGGAAACACAGTTTTGACGATAAAAGGTCCAGACTACCATGATTTCAACTTTCCCGGAAAAAGTCGGAGACGAGAGTTGAATGACTTAGGAGATATCTTCCTGTCGTGCCACCTTTTCACTTTTTCCTTGTACATTTTATTATTCTCGTACGCTTGAAGTCAAAATTCATCAAGTTCATTTAACTGAAGCATTCACTTCTTTCCAGCTGCATCTAGATCAAGGTTTAACTTCTTCAATGCCCAATAAGCCTTATGCTCAAGCTCCGCAGGTAAATGACATCCCATACCATAAAAAAGTTGAAACGGGGACATCCCAAGTAGAGTCTTATATGCTGTTCTATAAGCCCAAACAGCTTCACCGAGCTTTAAAGACCAATCTTTCCATGATGGACAAACAAATTTCTCTAGAATGCACTTGATCTCTTTATTAGACACTTCAGCTTGACCATTAGTTTATGGATGATAGGCAGTAGCAACACGATGATTCACATTATAGCGCTACATCATAAAATTTAACTTATAATTGCAGAAATGCGACCCCTCATCACTTATGATTACCCGTGGCATTCCAAACCTTGTGAATATTTGCTTATAGAGAAAACTGAACACTACCTTTGCATCATTCGTCGGTAGAGCCTTGACTTCTACCCATTTTGAGATATAATCTACTGCCAGCAAGATGTACTGATTATTGCAGGATGAGATAAATGGTCCCATAAAATCGATTCCCCAAACATCAAAGACCTCAACTTCCAGCATCACATTTAAAGGCATCTCATCCTTTCTAGTAAGATTCCCCACTCTTTGGCAACGATCACACCTTAAAACGAACTGATGTGCATCCTTAAACAAAGTAGGCCAGAAAAAACCTGCTTGCAGAATACGAGCTGCTGTCTTTTCACCACCATAATGTCCACCATAAACTGTGGAATGGAAGTCTCGTAATATCCGCTCTGTCTCACAGAATGGGATACATCTCCTGATGATCTGGTCAGCTCCTTGTCTAAACAAATATAGTTCATCCCACATGTACCACTTCACCTCATGCAGAAACTTCTTCTTTTGAGCTGCATTCATATTAGGAGGCATTATATTGTTGACAAGATAGTTCACAATATATGTGAACCATGGCTCTTCCTCCTGAACTGCGAACAACTGCTCATCCGGAAAAGATTCGTTGATCATTGTCTTATCATATGAAGTCGAACCGGGATTCTCCAATCTAGAGAGATGGTCAGGTACTCGATTCTCAGTACGTTTTCGATCCTTGATCTCTAACTCAAATTCCTGTAGTAAGAGCACCCAACGAATAAGTCTAGGCTTCGAATCCTTCTTTGAGACTAGATAGTGAATGGCAGCATGATCAGTGAATACTGTAACCTCTGTCCCAAGCAGATAAGATTGAAATTTTTCGAAACCAAAGACTATAGCCAAGAGCTCCTTCTCAGTAGTGGTGTAGTTTATTTGAGCTCCATTAAGTGTCTTACTAGCATAGTAGACCACATGAAAAAGATTATTCTTGCGCTGCCCAAGAACTGCTCCCACTGTATAATCACTCGCATCACACATCATCTCAAAAGGTTCCATCCAATCAGGTGTCGTAATAACTGGTGCAGTGATCAAACTCTTCTTGAGAGTCTCGAATGCCGCCAAGCATTCATCATCAAATTTGAAAGGCACATCTTTCTCGAGCAAGTTGCACAACATCTTAGATATCTTCGAGAAGTCCTTGATGAAATGCCGATAAAAACCCGCATGACCAAGAAAACTACAGATTCCTTTCACAGAAATAGGTGGTGGAAGATTTTCAATCACTCCCACCTTGGCTTAGTCCATCTCAAGACCTTCGCTAGAGACTTTATACCCAAGAATAATGCCTTCACGCACCATAAAGTGACATTTTTCCCAATTGAGCACCAAATTAGTTTCCACACACCTTTTGAGCACCGAACGAAGATTATTCAAACATTCATCAAACGAATGTCCAAAGACGGAGAAGTTGTCCATGAACACTTCGACATTGTTTCCAATCATATCAGAGAATATAGCCATCATGCATATCTGAAAAGTGGCAGGTGCACCACATAAGCCAAACGAAACTCTGCGGAAAGCAAACGTGCCAAATGGACAAGTGAAGGTAGTCTTTTCTTGATCTTCTGGTGCAATGCAAATCTGATTATACCCCGAATAGCCATCCAGAAGATAATAATACTCATGACCAGCCAACCTGTCAAGCATCTGATCAATAAATGGAAGAGGGAAGTGATCCTTCCTCGTGGCTTTGTTCAACTTTTTGTAATCCATGTAAACCCTCTATCATGTGACTGTTCGAGTGGGGATGAGTTTGTTCTTCTCATTTGCTACCATAGTTATACCACCTTTCTTAGGTACACATTGTACGGGGCTCACCCAAGAACTGTCAGATATAGGATAAATGATTCCTGCATCTAGCCACTTAAGAATTTCTTCCTTCACCACTTCTTTCATGATAGGATTAAGTCTACTCTGTTGCTCAACAATTGGCTTACTACCTTCCTCTAGCAAAATTTTATGCATACAGTATGAAGGGTTGATCCCTTTTATATCTATTATAGTCCATCCGATGGCCGATTTGAATTCTCTCAAGATCCTCAAGAGCTTGTCCTCCTCACTACCTGAAAGGTCAGATACAATAATAACAGGTTAAGTAGATGCATCACCTAAAAAAGCATACCTCAAGTGTTCAGGAAATGGTTTAAGCTCCAATGTAGGTGCTTCCTCAATAGATGGTTTGAGCCTTCCCTCAGCATTCTTGAGATCAGTAGTACCAAGAGATTCAAATAGCATGTCTAGCTTTCGCCTCCAAGAAGAAGCATTTAGATATTGTAGTTGCTCATTACCATCCTCATCGTCACTGTCAAAGTCCCCCACTAAGGCTTTCCCTAAGGCATCAGACATTTGCACATGATCAAATTCTGAAGTTACTGCAGAATCAATCAAATCCACCTTTAAGCAATCCTCGTCTCCTGTAGGGAATTTCATTGCCTTGAATACATTGAATGTCACATCCTGATCCTGCACCCTCATAGTAAGTTCACCTTTCTGCACATCTATCAAGGTACGACCTGTAGCCAAGAAAAGGTATTCCCAAGATTATGGGAATCTTCTTATCTTCCTCGAAATCCAAAATGACAAAGTCTGCAGGGAAGAAGAGCTTATCCACCTTTACTATCACGTCCTCCACGATGCCTCGTGGGTATGTAATAGAACGATCATCCAATTGTATAGACATGTAGGTGGGATTTGGATCAGGCAATTCAACTTTTTGAAGGTAGACAATGGCATCAGATTGATACTTGCTCCTAAATCGTACAGGCATTTGTCTAAAGATAACTTGCCGATGGTGCAAAGAATGGTGAAGCTACCTGGATCTTTAAGCTTTGGAGGTAATTTTTGTTACAGCACAGCACTGCACTCTTCTATTAAAGCAACGGTCTCAAGGTCATCCAGTTTCACCTTCCATGAAAGAATACTCTTCATGAATTTTGCATAACTAGGCATTTGCTCCAGAGCCTCAGCGAAATGTAAGTTGATGTGAAGTTTCTTGAACACCTCCAGAAACTTACGGAACTGCTTATCCAGCTTTTGTTGTTGCAATCTCTTAGAAAAAGGTGGTGGAGGATAGAGCTGTTTCTCCCCTGTATTACCCTCAGGCAGAGTGTGTTCAACAATAGTCTTCCTTGGTTCCGCCGCTTTCTCCTTTTGCTTCTCTTCTTCATCCACAACTTCAGCTTCTCCATCTTTTGCTTTTTCAGTATCAGCTACTTTTCCAGACCTTAAGGTAATAGCCTTGACTTGCTCTTTAGCTACCTTCCTGCCTAGCACTTCAGTATCGCTGGGAAGTGTGCCAGGTTGACGATTGAGCACAGAATTGGCTATTTGACCAATTTGATTCTCCAAGGTCTTGATAGAAATAGCCTGACTTTTGCACAACAGCTTGAGCTCCTCGAAATTAGCACTAGAAGGTGGAGCAGCACCTCCTTATTGAGGATATGATTGCCTTTGGCATAATGTTGTGGTTGCTGGAATCCAGGTGGATTAAACTGCTTACTTATAGGCTGCTAATATGGTTGCTGAACAGCATTCTGATTATTGCTCCAGCCGAAATTGGGATGATTTCTGTTGTTAGGATGATTAGTAGCTGGCACAGGCTGCCGTGGTCGCTGATAATTTTTCATATACTTAACAGATTCATTAACGAGAGAACACTGATCCGTAGCATGAGAGCCTGCACAAAGCTCACAGACCATAGCTATATGATTGACTCCATAGTTGGCTAAAGAATCGACCTTCAAAGACAGCGCTTGGAGCTGCGCTGCAATAGTTGTAGCTGCATCGACTTCCAGAATACCTGCTACCTTCCCAGGCATCATCCTTTGAGTTGGGTTTTGATGCTCATTTGCAGCCATAGTTTCAATAAGAGTATAAGTCTCAGTATAGCTTTTGGCCCACAAGGCACCTCCAGCTGCTGCATCGAGCATGGGCCGAGATTGGGCCCCCAAACCATTATAGAAACCAGTGATCACCATCCAGTCAGGCATACCATGATATGGACACTTTCTCAACATCTCCTTGTAGCGTTCTCAAGCTTCGCACATAGATTCTGTTGGTTGCTGCGCAAACTGAGTAAGAGCACTCCTCATAGATGTAGTCTTCGCCATTGGATAGAACTTCACCAGAAACTTTTGCGCAAGATCTTGTCAAGTAGTGATGGACTTAGCTGACTCAGAATGTAACCAGTCCTTAGCTTTATCCCTCAGAGAGAATGGGAAAAACCTCGGCTTGATAGCCTCATCAGTCACACCATTATATTTGAAAGTACTACAGATCTCGACAAAATTCCTGATATGCATGTTGGGGTCTTCAGTCGCAGCACCTCCGAAAGAAAAAGAATTTTGCACCATCTGAATAGTGCCAGGCTTGATTTCAAAAGTATTAGCCTGAATAGCCGGATGAAGGATGCTTGACTGAATGTCATCAATTTTAGACCGAGAAAAGTCCATAAGAGCTGGATCTGCCGGAACTATATGATCACCCATGATTACTGGTTCTTTCTGCTCACTCTCTTTATACGAATCTTCAAAATCTTTCTTCTCCGGAATATCAAAAACTGAGTCTGTCTCTTCAGCCGTATCTAAAGTTCTCTTGCGAGTGCGAGAACGTGTTTGCATAAACGCTCGCTAAAGTACCTGAAACACAATCGGAAATAATAAGTAACACGTCTTAATTAATCAGTCCTAATGACCATTGATGGTAAGTACATAAACTAAACAAATACGCCAAGTCCCCGGCAGCGGCGCCAAAAACATGTTAGGCACAAAACACGCGCTAATAATTCACGCAAGTATACGTGTTCGCAAGTAGTATAAGATATAAATCAGATTCGTTCCCACAGAAACTCAGACTAATTATGTTCAATTAACACTTACTCACCAATGTATGATTACTTCTCAATTTCAAAACAATAACACTTAACTTTGATTAACTAATTATTAACTACAATTAACTACGAGAATTAAACACTTAATTAACACTTGAATTAACAATATTAAACACACATGAGATCATAACTTCATTACTACTTCCTTCAATAGTTATTGTTATTACCCTTAGCATGTAACAGTGGTGATATTAGTCGAACAACACGAAATTGATAAAACCAACTTTCGTTGTACTAATACCATTCTACCAAACATCCACAATTAAGATAGAAGTTGAATAGGCATCAATTAAATTGAGACCCTATATGTCAACAGAATTTGACAACATAACAATTTAAGCACAAGTTATTCTTTATGATTACAAAGGGCAAGTAAACCGGTTAGAGTTACCCACTAATCATGCATACACCTACATGAACGTATGCTAGCATGGCAAGTTCTAAACCTTGAGATCCACCGTCGCTTCACAGGAGATTAACAGACTATCTTATATGTTCGTGACGCACATAAGACGAATAAGCACAACCTATGCTAGATATCATACAATCATCACACACTAAGGTATTAAACAACTTACTAAAGAAATCCATAGTAAATCCGTTATGACCCCATGATCACGATTAGCCCATGATAGAACTCATCGTCACCATGGGTTTATACGAAAATATGATAATAATACACAATATAAAAATAATAAAAATACTTATTAAAACTAGAGTACGTCACAAGAGTAATAAGGTTCAAAGTAAAGAAAACTAGCATCCACTGATACAACCAATAAAAGAATCACAAGAAAACATATGCTTCCTCTTCTTCGTTGCGATGTGCTAAAACAGTCTTCTTCCTTCTCTTCTTGCTCCTTGCTTGATACCACCCTTTTGAAACGTCTCTGAGAACTACTTATATAGAAGCCCACAAGAACCAGCCGTCTTAGAAGTCCATCAGAATAAGGATTATAAAAATCAGAATTAAATTTCTCGCCCCGGAGCGGCCGCCCAGATTCCTGAGCGGGCGCCCAGCATCCTAAGCGGCCGCCCAAGCACCTTCTGGAAAAATCAATATTCTACTCCTGATTTTGCTGCGTTCTGCCCCCAACTTTCCACAACCAATTCCAAGCACTTCCTTAGGCTTATTTCTGATAAATTCTTCCTATATACGCAAGTTATACCCTGAAATGCAAAAACACTAGAAAAATGCATCAAATACACAAAATACCTGATTTTAAGACATCAATTCAAGCCAATATAAGACGTTCTAAGTGGTATAAAATAGCACTTATCAGGCGGCCGCTCAGGGACGGAAATTTTAATACTGATTTTTACAATCCTTATTATGATGGAGTTCTAAGACGGCTGGTTCTTGTGGGCTTCTATATAAGTAGTTCTCAGAGACGTTTCACAAAGGTAGTATCAAGCAAGGAGCAATGAGAGAAGGAAGAAGACCGTTTTAGCACATCACAATAAAGAAGAGGAAGCATACGTTTTCTTGTGATTCTTTTATTCGTTATATCAGTGGATGCTAGTTTTCTTTACTTTGAACCTTATTACTCTTGTGACGTACTCTGGTTTTAATAAGTATTTTTATTAGTTTATATTGTGTGTTATTATCATGTTTTCATATGAACCCATGGTGATGATGAGTTCTATCATGGGCTAATTGTGATCATGGGGTCATAATGGATTTACTATGGATTTCTTTAGTTAGTTGTTTAATACCTTAGTGTGTGATGATTGTATGATATCTAGCATAGGTTGTGCTTATTCGTCTTATGTGTGTCGCGAACATATAAGATAGTCTGTTAATCTCTTGTGAAGCAATGGTGGATCTTGAGGTTTAGAACTTGCCATGCTAGCATAGGTTCATGTATGTGTATGCATGATTAGTGGGTAACTCTAACCGTTTTACTTGCCCTGTGTAATCATGAAGAATAACTTGTGCTTAAATCGTTATGTTGTCAAATTCTGTAGACATATAGGGTCTCAACATAATTGATGCCTATTCAACTTCTATCTTGATTGTGGATGTTTGGTAGAATGGTATTAGTACAACAAAAGTTAGCTTTTATCAGTTTCGTGTTGTTCGATTAATATCATCACCGTTTCATGCTAAGGGTAATAACGATAACTATTGAATGAAGTAGTAATGAAGTTATGATCTCATGTGTGTTTAATATTGTTAATTCAAGTGTCAATTAAATGTTTAATTCTCTTAGTTAATTTTTGTTAATAATTAGTTAATCAAACTTAAGTCTTATTGTCTTGACATTGAGAAGTAATCATACATTGGTGAGTAAGTGTTAATTGAACATAATTAGTCTGAGTCTCTGTGGGAACAAACTAGAATTTATTCAATATTACTTGCGAACGCGTATACTTGTGTGAATTATTAGCGCGTGTTTTTGTGCCTAATAATGGCTAAATCTGATGAAACATAGACCAGTTCATTAAGCAATCAAGTAATCACAACTAACCTAGCACATTTATCTAAAGCTGAGTGTAATGATGCAATAAATCACATGTCTACTGAATTATATCACCTGCGTGTTACACTTAAATCCCTCACTAAAGAAAATGCTAAAATTAAAGAAAACAATTTGTTTTTAAGTAAGAGGAACAATGTGCTAAAGTCTCAGTTTGTTGAATTTGAAAATTTGAGAATTGAGTGTAAAATTTCTAAGGATGAATTAACTGAGTCCTTGAAGAAAGAAGAGATTTTAAAGAAGCAGCTTGAATGACAACAGGAAGTAATTAAGGCATGGAAATCATCTAGAGATGTTCATGCTCAAATCACTAAAGTTCAAGGTATTGAGTCCTTTTGTGATGCAGCCTGGAAAAGGAGAAGCTTGAGTCCAATTTGACTGAAGGACTGTCAACGGATGTGGATTCGACGGATGATGAATGTTATCCGTCGAAAGACCAAATGGAAAATCTATCGAAAGACAAGGAATCACATACGTTGACTGAGAAAAGGCCAGTTAGCAAAGCTAAACTAGCTAAGTTGAATGAGAAATATGGATCAGTTTCTAAACACTTTGTTCCAGGAGAATCAAGTCAAGTGAGAAAAGAAAAGAAAGTTAATGTTGGGCATCTGTCTATCAAGAAATTGAATGACAGATTAGAAAAGATTGAGGTTAAAACAGAAGCTAAAAGGAAAAACAATAGAAATGGAAAGGTAGGGATTAACAAACATAACAACTACACACCTGATAAATATGCACCAAGAAAAATCTGGGTTAAGTATGGTAGTGTTAATCATTTGTCTGTTAATTGCAATCTTGATATGCCTACTCCCATGTCTGCACCTTCTTCTTTTCTCAACATGACTGCCATGCCTATGAATGCTATGCCTGCTTAGAATATGAATGCACAATTCGCTAATATGCCAGTTGCACCAAATCCTTACTATGCTGCATTTAGTATGCCTCAAATGTTATTTAGCATGCCTTACTGGAATAACATGTTTGCAAATAGCATGCCTTTTCATGTAAACCAAAATGTGCATGATAATTCTGTTTTAATGACTGGTTTCAAAGGTCCAACTCAAATGACTAAGGATGAATCTGAAATCCCCAAGTCAAATGAGGTCAAACCTAAGAAACCAAAGAAAAAGGCTAACAAGGAAAGACCCAAGGAAACCTGGGTACCAAAATCACATTGATTTGATTTTGGTGTGTGCAGGGAAGCAAAAAGAATCTTTGGTATCTAGACAGTGGTTGCTCAAGGCACATGACTAGAGATTCTACCTTGCTCACTAAGTTCAAGGAAAGAGTTGGCCCAAGTATTACTTTTGGAGATGACAACAAGGGTTATAATGTGGGATATGGCTTGATCTTAAAGGATAATGTCATCATTGAAGAGGTTGCCCTAGTGGATGGACTCAAGTATAATTTGTTGAGTATCAGCCAGCTTTGTGATAAGGACAACTCAGTTACTTTCAATTCAGAAGCATGTGTTGTGACAAACAGACAAACAAAAAGAGCAACAAAGTGGTTTTCACTAGAGTGAGAAAAGGGAATATGTACCTAGCTGATTTTAACTCATCAAATACAGAATCAGTAACTTGTCATCTCTGTAAAGAAAGTCAAGATGAAAGTTGGCTATGACACAAGAAGTTGTCCCATCTAAACTTCAAGACCATGAATGAGCTATTCAAGAAAGAATTGGTTAGAGGTATTCCTCAAGTGGAGTTTACTAAGGATGGATTGTGTGATGCCTGCTAGAAAGGAAAGCAGATTAAAGCATCATTCAGAAAGAAGCTTGATTCAATAACTGAAAAACCTTTGCAACTGTTGCACATGGATTTGTTTAGACCAGTCAATGTGTTGTCTATCTCAAGGAAAAGATATTGCCTAGTAATTGTAGATGATTTCTCAAAGTTCTCTTGGACATATTTTCTGAAATCCAAAGATGAAGCTAGTGAAATCATCATCAATCACATAAGGCAAGTCAACAATCATCCCGACTTCAAAGTAAGAAGAATCAGGAGTGACAATGGAACTGAGTTCAAGAATTCTGTGTGGAGAGCATTTTGTGAAGATAATGGGATTATACATGAGTTTTCTACAGCTAGAACTCCACAAAAAAATGGCGTGGTGGAAAGGAAAAATAGATCTCTTATTGAAGCTGCAAGGACAATGCTTGAAGAATCAAAGTTACCAACATATTTTTGGGCTGAAGCTGTGAATACTGCATGCTACACTCAGAATATTTCTTTGGATAATCAACCGAAATGCATGACTCTTTATCAGTTGTTCAAGAATAGGAATCCAACTCTAAATTTCTTAAATTTCTTTGGCTGTAAATGCTATATCTTAAGAAATTAAACTGATCAACATGGGAAGTTTGATGCCAAAGTAGATGAAGGAATTTTTGTTGGATATGCTGTTGGAAAGGCATATAGAGTCTACAATCTAAGAACCAACATTGTTATGGAATCAGTACATGTTGTGTTTGATAATAAAAAGATTGAAGGACTGCAAGATGGAGATTTCCATGAGAGCCTCAAATTTGATAATGTGGAGATGATCTGTGAAAATAGTGATGATGATAGTGATCAAGAACCAATATCCAAGGATAATGCAGAAAAGTCTACAACTAATGAAGCACATAACTCAACATCCGTCGAAAGACCAAGTGCATCATCCATTGAAAGTTAATCTGCATTATTCGTCGAAAGGGAAAGAGCATCATCCGTCGATAGTGAAAGAACATCATCCGTCGACAGACAAAGAACAACATCCGTTGATCCCTCAATAGGATTTGGGAGTCAAGTAAGATCACAATCAGAAAGAACCCCTTCTTCAAATCAAAGATCCACAAACTCAGGAGGAGTTTCTGATCATCAAAACTCTACAAGTCATCAAGACATAAATGAGGCCTCTTCATCTAGAGTTAATCTACCACAACAGAGAAAATGGACTAGAGATCACCCTTTTGAGCTCATTATTAGTGATGTGTCTTCTATAGTTCAAACAAGGAAATCAACTCAAGAAGAATGTATGTATAGCAACTTTCTTTCTAAGGAAGAACCAAAGAAGGTAGAAGAAGCTCTGTTGGATCCTGATTGGGTTTTAGCTATGCAGGAGGAGCTAAACCAATTTGAAAGAAACAAGGTATAGAAGCGGGTACCCAATCCTAAAGGAAAGAATCCAATTGACACCAAGTGGGTATTCAGAACAAGATGGATGAAAATGGCATAACTGTCAGGAACAAAGCTAGATTGGTTGCTAAGGGCTATTGTCAATAAGAAGGAACAGATTTTGATGAAACTTTTGCTCATGTTTCAAGACTTGAAGCCATCAGAATTTTCTTAGCCTATGCAGCCAATGCCAATTTCAAAGTCTATCAAATGGTGTCAAAAGTGCCTTTCTGAATGGAGATTTGGAAGAGGAAGTCTATGTTAGTCAGCCTCCTGGTTTTGAAGATCCAAATTTTCCAGAATATGTTTATTATCTGTTAAAAGCACTTTATGGATTGAAACAAGCACCTAGAGCCTGGTATGATACTTTGTCAATATTTCTCTTAGAAAATCACTTCACAAGAGGTACTGTTGACAAAACTCTATTCTATAGAAATGTTAATGGCTCTAGTATACTTGTTCAAATTTATGTAGATGATATTATGTTTGGCTCTACAGATGAAAATTTTGCAAAAAGTTTGCCAAATTGATGCAAAGTAAGTATGAAATGAGCATGATGGGAGAACTAACTTACTTTCTTGGTTTACAAGTTAAGCAAGTTAGTGATGGAATATTCATTAGTCAAACCAAATATATATATGATCTTTTAAATAAGTTTGATCTAATCGATTACAAATCTGCAAAAACTCTCATGGCCACTGCAACTAAACTTGAATTGAACACTACTGAAAAGTCTGTGGACATTTCAAGCTATAGAGGCATGGTTGGCTCACTTTTGTACTTAACAGCAAGTAGGCAAGATATAATGTTTGATACTTGTCTTTGTGCTAGATTGCAGGCTGATCCTAGAGAATCTCACTTAGTAGCTATTAGGAGAATTTTCAGATATCTCAAGGGCACACCAAAACTTGGCATTTGGTACCCTAGAGATCTGGTTTTGATCTAACTGGTTATTCAGATGCAGATTATGCAGGTTGTAAAATAGATAGAAAAAGTACAACAGGAACTTGTCAATTTCTAGGAAACAAGCTAGTATCCTAGTTCAGTAAAAAGCAAAATTCAGTTTCTACTTCTACATCTGAAGTTGAGTATATTGCTGCTGGTAGTTGCTGTGCACAACTTTTATGAATGAAAAAACAACTGTTGGACTATGGTCTACAAGTGGACAGAATTTTTATTTTCTGTGATAACACAAGTGCAATTGCCATCACTGAAAATCCAGTACAACACTCAAGAACAAAGCACATAGACATTAAGTACCATTTCATTAGGGAGCATGTAATTAATGGTACTATGGAACTTCATTTTGTCTCAAGTGAGAAGCAACTTGCAGATATCTTTACCAAGCTAGTTGATGAATCCACCTTCTCTAGGTTTGTAAGTTAGTTAGGTATGCTTAATTACTCTTAAATCATATTTGATAATTTTGCAAGTTGTAATATAGCCAGAGTTAAAATTGATGTTTCCTTTCTTGATAAAATTTTGACTAAGTCAGAATTTGTATTGTTAGGTCACACAACACTGTAGAAGGGGGTTGAATACAGTATTTATACAATCAAATCGATTTGAACACAAGTATATAACAAAGATCAATTATATTCAATAAACTTTGTTACAATATGAACTGTAGTTCTCTCTCAGTGATGAAAAAATATCACTAAGAGCTGCTAGGTTACAATAAATAATGTTTCTAAATAATGATAACACATATAGTGTAAACCCTAAGTCTGTGTTTATATAGTACACAGTTACAAGATATATTCTAATTAATATGGAATATAATTCCTTCTTCTAAAATATATCAATCAGATATCTTCTACAAGTCTTCTAGTCTTCTAACTCTTTCCATGCATATCTTCTATTGTTTTAGTCCGGATCTTCGCTCCTATAAATCAGCCGCATTCCTTAACTGAAAGTCTTCCCACACTTAAGTACTGATATGTATCTTCTGACACCTTAAGTTCTGATATTAAGTGCTGACTTCAGTAAGTTCTGATTTCAGTAAGTCCTGATATGTCATGTTGTTAAGTTCTGAAAACTAAACATAAATCATATTAGACATGACATCTCAAATATATCTAACAATCTCCCCCAACTTGTAAATTATGAAAAATATACAAGTTAATAGATTTGATGATGTCAAAAACATTTAAGTACAAATGCAATGAGAGTTTAATAAGACAACTAACTACAACTTACAGTCCTTGTAGCTTTTACCAATCTCACTGATTCAATCTAAATCCAAAGTGATTCTTGACAAAGTTTGGTATCAGCTTTACTTCTTTATTCCTCAGGACTTGAGCTATTGGTGTCTTGACTTGCTTCATCTCTTCATCTTGACTTCCAATCTGGTAGATTGCAGTCCTTAGTGCAGAGATATGATTTCTTTCTAAACTATCACCCAGTCTTATTACCCTTGGATGAGAAGAATCTTCATTGTAGCACATACATTTCTCTTTCAAAATCATTTCAAGTTTAGCAGAATCATTCTTCATTGGAATTTCATTTCTATCATCTTCAACTATGTTTGGAATGAACTCTGTAACCCTTGAACCAGAAATTCTTGCTTTATCTCTTATGGTCTTCATAATGAAATTTGACCATCTCCTGGTAATATCAGACTTTATCTCTAAAAGATAATGAAAGAATTGAAGTTCTTTCAGAGATTTGTTCAGCACATCTGATTCTGACATTTGATATGTCCTTCCATCTTCAAGAAATAGAATCATATTTTCTTTGACATTATGCTTGTCATGAGAATCCAATACCACTTGAACAGAGATAACCTTATCAACGTGTTTCTGTGTAACATCTTCAAGGGGGTTTTCAGTCAATAAGAATGGATCTCTTGTAAGCACTTCAACTCCTGTCTTAATCTTAGCTTCATCAAAACCTAGTCCAGCTCTATCTCTTGCTTCTCTGGCTTTCAATCCAACAGTCATGAAATCAGATAATAATTGGCTTTTCTTTGGATCTGATGGTTTGACATTCTTCCATATGAGTTTCTTTTTATCAACAACTTTCATCTTGTCTAAATTAACTTGAGTACTGTCAGAGATTGATTTCTTGATGACTTGATCAGAATTTGTTGTTTCTTTTGTAGCTTGCTGTTTCTCACTCTGAACAACTTGAGCTTTGTCAGAGGTTGTCTTGGATTCTTCAGTTATCTTCTTTCTTTTCAGAGTTTGAACATCTTCATCTTCAACAGCATTATCATCAAATACTTGAACCATTTTGCACACTGGTTTCATCAGGATTTGAGGAATTTTCATCTCCTGTGGCTTTGCTGGTTCATCAACTTTTCTTTTCCCTTTATCTTCGGGATCAATCTGTGATCTTGTCATGGGCTTTCAAGCTTCAGAATTTGACTTTTCCTTGATCACAATGCCTTTTGTCTGACGACTGAAAAATTTTCGACGTAATTAAGTCAATAAAGTATGATTTATGTGAAGTGATTATAAAATATGTGATTAAGTGATGATTAATTGTCTTTACTGTATATTAGTATCTGGGAGCGTAGATAGACGCGTTTCAATTTAAAGATTCAGCTTAGGAGTTAAGCTGTATTGTCGGGCCGTCAGGTAGAACGGAACCCGTCCTAAAAAGGGATTAAAATATTTAAAATGTGAAATAGCTGTTATTATGTGAAATGAAATGTTCGAGTAAAGTATTGCGTTCTAGTGACGTTTCGGTTGGTAATGAAATTGTGAAGCATAACTGAAATGCTGAGCGTCGGGCCGTCAGGCAAAACGTGACCCGGTACGCGTAAAGAGAAATAATAATAATAAAAAGGGAAAAATTTTATGATCAGATATGAGTTGTGATGTGTCAGTATACGTGCTTGCTTGTCTGTATGCGTGAATACGTGATCTGTTGATATTTTATGGATTTAAGGGAATTATTTGATTTAAATAAGGTTTATTTAACCTTCGCATATTTTTATAAAATTATCTGAGTAAGGTAAAGGCATGAGATTTGTTTTTTTATCTTCGAAATAGTCCTAGAGACTTTCTAAAAATGATAGACGGATATATTTTGTGATCGTTGCATTTTAAATTGATTTTTATGTGATAAATGCTATTATTAGCACAAACTTATAAAAATCATATAAAATCAACTGTACGCTCAAAAGTTTATTATGAGTAATGGTTGGAAAGCTAATTTCGAGATTAACATTTTAAAATTATCATTTGCGTCATATTCATCTTTTCCAAGAGAGATATTTGCAAATCGAATTTGTTTTCTTTTAGAATAAAGAGTGAATTGGAAATAGAATAGCCTAATTACTATACTACCCTTCCTTGGTAGTATATAACCCCGCCCCACCCCCTCTTTCTTTCTTTTCTCACCCGAGCACCCCTTTTCTCTTTCTTTTTCTCTCATTTTCTTTATCCCTCTCGGGACTTCTCTCTCTCACTCTCGGTATTCTCTCTCTTCAATCTCTCTCTTGTTCTTCATCCTTTTTCAATTATAAGACCATGATTGTGTGAGTTTTTGCTTTATCTATCCATATATACACATGCATGTCACTATCTTCAAGGTTTTTAAAAAATCCAATGTTGGATTTGGTGGTTTGATTCGGTTTTCATGAAAACAAAAAGGGTTTTGATTCTTAAATGATTTGGAGTAAAGATATGTGTTTGCATGTTTGTGTTTACTTGTGTAAATTGGTGGTTGAAGGTTGGAAACCCCCAAATAAGGGCACCACCGTGAAGCCACCGCCACCGGTGATGAACTCCGGTGAACCGGTGGTGAGTGATGATGTTAAAACTGAGCTCTAGTATCTTTAAATCAATTTTTCTATGTTTGCATATGGTATTTTGATGAAAATCTGAATGGAATTGTAGTTCAAAAGTTACTGAGTTGATTTTTGTTAGTTATGGATGTTATTCTAGTATAATGTTAAAAGATTAGGGTGATTAAAGATGCAAGGATTTGAAATTAAGTTTGTATGTGAGGTTTCTTTGATAAAAGAAGAAGAGGATGAATGGCTCTTAATTTTTGGGAAGATCATGTTGATTTTTGTTGGTGTGAATGATTTATTGATAATTGTTTTTATAAATTGTAGAGTAATAAGAATGAGTTATGGTTAGAGGTCTAAAGTGATGCATGCATGTTTTGATTCTTGGAAATTTTGAGTGTCTCTACTTGATTTTTAAGAAATTAAGTTGTATTAAGTGCTGAAATGAGTGATCATCCATGATTACGTTTAAATTATGAGTTTAAATGAGTTGTAAGAATGAAATTGAACTAGTTTGGGATGATATACTTGATGCATGTCAATTAAGAGCTTTGCATGTTTGATTCTTGTTGTGTTAAATGATAAGGCCGAATAGGCCATAGGAGTTAAAAGTCAAGACTTCATTTTTGGTAATTGAAAGAATGATTGAGTGTTTATATGTGAATATCTTTGGGTTTGTTTGTTGATTGTAGTATGTGGTTCGAATTAAGGAATAAAAGAAATAGGGAACTTAGTTGATAGATTTTAAAAGCTATAAGTGATAGCTATGGTCGTAAACATTTAGCTGTGAATGAAATTGTGTACTCGTATGAGTTATAAATGTTTGATTTGAAGAATAGTCAAGGTTAAGCGAGTATAAGTTGATTATTGAGTATATAAAGATATAAAGGTTATGAGAAAAGAATGTGTTATGTGCTATGTGCATGTGTGTATATAAGCTATACTCGTATAGTTCAAGTCAGGAGTATAATCGAGCTATCATATTGAGTGAAAGTTCCAGGAACGAGAGTTGAGAAACTAATTAAGGTTTTGGTTTTGATTGTAGATTCAGAACGTGAGGGCATTCAGGCTATGAAAGGGAAAGGTATACTAGGTGGCAGTAGTTCAACCTTCAGGAAAGCGAATTCAGGCAAGTAACTCTAATTACTTGTGTAAATGGTTATAGAGAGGATATTGTTCATGCCATGTAGAGTATTGAACTGTTAAAAGAATGAACCCCTGTTATTGAATTGAGATATCCTGTCTTTGATCTTGTAAAACTGTTATTGATAAACTTATTGATTCAACCCTTTGGTAACCTATCTTTCCTGATCAAATTATTTGTTATACCATAAACTGTTATAAACCCTATAAGTACCTTTACAAATCCTATGTAATGATGCTATATTCCTTTATCACCATATTCCCTATTGATCCTTAAAACAGTTTTGATTCTTCTAACTCAAGTACCTTGTTATCATTGATTCAAGATCCCTAGAATTGCACCTTCTTATCCTTGATTCATTTCCCTAACTTTGATTTCTTGAAATTGAATCTAAGAATGAGTTTCGACTTGAAAGAATCCGAATGATTTCATATTCTTGGTAATGATAAAATGAATTTAGAAAACCTACTTTTTCCAACTCAAGGTTTTCCAAACGAATTCCTGATGGATTGGATTGGGACGTAAGAGGCTAGTGGGACTAGTCCAGTCATAGTAAGAGGCTAGCGGGGCTAGTCCAGTTTAAGGCTGAAATTATGACATTTGGTACCTTAAAGACTGGATGGAGGTCGGTACGGGCTGATCACCTGTATTATAATGAAATGAAAGATAAAGTGGTCCAATCAAGTGTTCCATATTGATTTTTAAAACGGAATTGAAATTTCCTACTCAATAATTGATTCTTTGAAAATGAAAATGGTTTATATTGCTTTGAAAAGAGTTGATTGTGATATTGTGCAGCTTATAACTCGTGAACCCTGAATTTTATTCTATTGATCATATAATTGATTCCATATAATGAAAAGATTGTCGCTTTCCTTTTTCTTTTGAAAGATCTGTTTTGATCCTTTAATGATTTGTGATGAATGTCGGCTTTCACCCTGCTTTGAGCCTTGTTCCTTGAAAGCCCCAAATTTTGTTCCTTGAAAGCCCCAAATTTTTCCTTCATAACCCTTTCACAACCCGAAAGATAAAAATCTGCCACCTAGAACTGATAAAGTAGAATGCCCTGAGATTGGTAAAGTATATTATGGATTCTCTATCGTAGAACTGCTTTATAGTTACTTGCTGAGTTTTATACTCATGTGTTTGTTTGTTTTTAATCTAACCATGGCAGTTAAGCAAGAAGATGGCCAGGCTTAGGCGCACTGCTCGTAAGAGCGTATCTAGTGGTCCCTATTGTGTTGAGGGCTTCCAGTTGCTAGAGCAGGTAGTGATGTTTTTGAGTGAGCAAGCGCTTATCCAGAGAGTTGTAAAGATATAATGGGATATCTGTCGGTTCCAAGCCGGGATTGATTATGATTATTCGATATTATTTTGGGGTTGTAAGTTATATTTATGGTTGGTAGTTGTAATCTTGTCTCATACTTTATCCTATTTGATCCTGTTAGTAGCTACGGGGTTTATGCTTATTTAATTAGTAGATTATAGGTGTGTGGGTCCTCATTTCCTAACCCCGAGATTGAGGGTGTCACATTTTTCCTTAGGCCTTGGAGGTTTCTTTGCATCATAAGCTTTAGACTTTAGTTTTGTCTTCTCAGCTGCAAATCTAGCTTCTTCCTTCTTGAGAGTTTCCAAATCCATTCCAGGATTATATTTGAGAAATAATCTTCTAGCAATCTCTTCAACAAGTGTCTGAATCTTGGGATCCTTGTAGTAGACAGTAGTCTATTTTCCCTTGAGCTTCATAGTTTGCAAAAACTCTTGAGAGTCTTTACTTCCTCCTTGAATCAGAACATCAAAACTTGATATCAGATTTTGATTATCAGCACTTGCTATCAGATTTTGAGTTTGAGCAGCTTCAGAACTTGTCTTCTTTTGAGTAGAAGATTTGCTTGCATCAGAATTTAGTTTCCTAGAAGAAACTTTGCTGCTTTGCCCTTGACCTTGACCCTTGCTAGGGTTTCCCTGGTCATCTTCATTATTATCCTTTTTCTTCAGTATCTGACTGGTTGAGCATTTGGACTTAACTACCTTCTCCCCCTTTTTGGCATCATCGGGTAGTAGAAGAGAGAGAAGAAGTTCTATTGAATTTCATTTAGTTGAGCTTTTTGAGAAGCTTGATTCTGCAGGACCTCAGTAATTTGGGCATGTTGCTTCTCCTGAACCTTCTCAATTGCTTCAACTTTTTTATGTATAGGTCTGATAAGTCTTGACTTGTCTAACTTGAGAGTCATATCTAGCTTTTCAGCTGACTCCAGAAGTTTATCAACTTTGGCATGAGTTTGAGGGTGTAAATCTTAAACATTTTTAGTAGATAGAGTTGTGACTTTGAGTTGAGTCTTGAAATCAGAACTTGTCACTAGCTCATCAGCCTTAGCAATATGCTCTTTCAGAACTTTAGAGCTTGGAATAAAATTAGTTTCATTCCACTTCTTGGTCCACTCAAAACCTCTGTGAGTTTCTTCCCAAGGAATAGGAGCATCCCGTTCAACATACTTTTGGATTAATGCCTCCTTTCCAAGAATTGGAGCATTTACTAGAGCTGACTATCTAGAACTTGCAGAAAATCCATCATCTTCTAACAACACAAGAGTATGTATAACAGAAGGAGAGTCTGTACCAGCTTCATATAAATTCTGAGCATCAGAATTTATCTCTAGAATAGGTGTATATGGTATCTCAACCTGTAAGATAGGAGAATTGATAGTAGATGGCTGAGCTGTTGTTGGAGCTTCCAGATAAAGAACAGTAGGAATATTCAGATTGTGAATATCTATTTCAGAAATTGTGTCTTGTCCTTCAGCATTATCTGTAGCTTTGAGTGGAGAGACAGGAGGTGTGATCACTGTATCTGTAATAGTGTCTTTTGGTTCTAGAAGGGCTTCAATGATAATTGGTTCTTTTGAGATCAGAGATTCCTGATCCCCTTCCTCAGCTTCTTTGGTATCCTCTGATGGAGGTTGAGCCATGTGCCTTCCTGCCCTCTATTTCTTAGATCTCCTAGATGGTGTCGGAGTTCCATGAGTAGCATCAGAACTTACAGTTCTTTTCCTCTTCAAATTATCAGAACCCTCAGCTTCAGTATTTATTTGATGGGTTGACCCTTCAGCTTCTTTTTCTTTCTGAAACACCACATTTTCAGCTTCCATAGGCACAAGTTCTGATGCATGACCCTGTGCTTCTTCCTTATCTGATTAATCCTTTAGAATCATCCTTCTTCTCCTTGGTGGAGATTTAGAAACAAATCTTGCTCTTTTAGGCCTTGAGGATGAAGATCTGATGGTAGGTGCTGATGGTTGTTGTTGTGAGGATTGTGCTCGTTGGAAGTATGTTCTGATGGTAGGTTGAGTTGGTTGAGGTTGAGAAGTGGTAGGTTGTGTAGGTGCTGATAGAGGTTGGGTTGGTTGTACATCAGGATATTGAGCAGCATAGGTGGCTGGATCAAAATTTACTAAGACTTGTTTGACAGATATGGGAATTTGGAGGGATCTTAGTACAGTCTTCTTATTATCAGTAGATAATAAGTCAGCAAAAGCTCTTTTAGCAAGTTTAAATGGTTCAATCAACTCACTTGCTAGTTGGGGTGCATCAGAGCAACAGAAACTGTATAAAAACTGACAGAATCTAGAGAAATAAACTGTATTTCGATCTTCTGTCATCATATCACCTATGAAACCTAGTAGAACACTAGCATAATCAAAATGAGATTGAGTAATTAGAGCATACCCAATTTGCTGACTTAGGATAGGGATTGCATCAAAATTGGAACACTTGTTTGGAAAAGCCTTGGTGATGCAGTCAAAGAAGAAACTCCACTCCCTCCTGATATGGGGTCTCTTTAATTGTCCCAGCTTGGACAATGATTTTTCATAACCCAGATTAGCAATAATTTGTTGAAGAGCTGGCTCCTCAACTGTTGAAAAAGTGTAGTCTTCTAGCGGATGTAGAGCTTGGCGAACTGTAGACACAGTCACCACATGTTCATCCTCCCTTGTTATGAAAATAATACTAGGGGACCCATTTGCACCACCATCATCATACATACCTCTCCTCCAGAACTCCAGCACTTGAGTTCCTGAGATTGATTGAGGTTGGGTCAATGCATACCCCATCTCACTGTTAGCAATGAAGTCCTGAACGAAGTGAAGATCTAATGGGGCTTCGTCCTTGCTAAGAATAGCTAAGTAGTTGTTAGGAACAAACTTAGCTCCATTGAAAACGATGTCTTTTGGTGCCATTTCTGTGAAAAATCAAGTGAGAATAGTGTGTACACAAAGTGTTTGATAAAATGCCAATGAGAAAATAGAGCTTCAGAGAATCTTAGTGGGTGAGAGAAAATAAGAGAGATGAGAGAATGAGAAAAGTAGGTAAAAGATTTACACAAAGTGTTTGATAAAATGCCAATGAGAAAATAGAGCTTCAGAGAATCTTAGTGGGTGAGAGAAAATAAGAGAGATGAGAGAATGAGAAAAGTAGGTAAAAGATTAGAAAATCTTTTAAATTTCTTATTTATACAGCCCACGTGACAACAGCATATTTGTGAAGCATGGTAGACAATTTACACCTGGCAACATATGAACAGTCAGTAAATAGTTAAAGCAGTAGTTAGTGGGCACGAGAAATAAGTAGTAATTATTGTGCACATACAGTTTTTCAAGACAAACACGTTTCCCACTAAACAAATGATTATGACTGTTTTTATCTCACTTAAATATATTCTGATAAAATATGACCGTTCAGTATTACCACAAATAAGTCAAGTAAATAATTAATGCCACGTAAGCATCAGAGTTTCCATCAGGATTTAATATCAGAACTTGACTATTATCAGATTTTAGTGGTCATCAGAACATGACTTTTGTTCTCAGAAAGTGAATGTTTGTTTCTTTGATTCTTCATACAAAAACTGACTTGTTTCTTTAGAGTTTAATCTTCAGAACTTTCATCATAACTTGTCCTCAGAATTTATGCAAATGACACTTAACTGTTTTATCAAAAATAATTTAATCACCACAGTAATTTTCATTATTCATATAGAGTGAGAGTGTGTGCATTTAGAAAAATATCAGATAAAGATTAAAGTCTGATAAACTTCAGTATATCTTAGAAATAAGGCATAACTAAGATAAGTGCTTAAAATCTGTCATTAATAATGAAGTCTCCTATAGAATAAATTTATGCAAGAATCTACCTCAACTGTTTGTGCTCATTTTATGCATCTTTTAACATTCTTTTTACAGTGGCTTCTCAGTGTAAGTGAGTCACAACTGCTATCAGAATTTATGCTATTATCAGAGTATTTCTCCAGTAATCAGAGAATGTGAAAAGTCACCAAGAAAAGTTTATTTCCTTTCTAATGCATATAACTTAATACCAGCAATGCACTTGGGTCTTCCCTTCCACATATTTACTCTAGATCTCAAAGGAGTACCTGACTTCAATTTTCTTTTCTTTTCTTTTCTTTAGATAAGTGAGGCTTATCAAGCATGTGGTTCATCCTTAAGATTTACTGACATCAGAATTTGACAGATAAGAAGCAAGAATCTAGTTTGTGACATAGTAATAAGATACACAAAGTAAATTTGACTAAGCGCAACATCAGAATTTGCTTGTGTTAATGAATTTCCACATAAACAACTAATTCAAACATGGGATTTCTAGTATGTTAAAGACTACTAGGGCAGCATCTAGCACAATTCCATGCCTCTTGCTCCTTTGATCCATCTCAAGTTCATAAGTCTTGAGCATACCATAAATTTCATCAAGAGTAGTTTCAGTAAGGTCATAGTTGTCTCAGTAGACTTCAAATCCCAATTTTCAGGAAGAGCTAAAAGGAATTTTAGATTTGAATCTTCAAGATCATATTCCTTGTCCACCAGTGACAGATTATTCAAAAGTTTGACAAACCTTTCATATAAGTCAGTTAATGACTCATCAGCTTTTGAGTCAAAGTGCTCATACTCTTGAGTGAGTATAGTCCTCCTGTTCTTTTTTATTGCATCAGTTCCCTGGCATCTTGTCTCCAAAGCATCCCATATCTCCTTTGCAGTCTTGCATCCAGTTACCCTGTTTGACATGACATTATCAATGACACTATGCAGCAAATGCCTTACCCTTGTATCTTTGGCAATAGATGAGATGTCTTCAGCTATGTAATCACCTTTCTCCTTTTGTATAGACTTTGCTGGTTGATCAGCAACTGTAACAGAGAGCTTGGTAGGCCTATATGGTCCTTCATTAATCCTATCAAGGTATTCTGGATCTGTAGCTTCCGAAAACATAGCCATCTTCACCTTCCATATGGGATACTCAGAAGGTCTTAGTATGGGAACCCTAATAGTCTCATATCGACTGTGGGTTTGAGTGTTGAGTATCTTGAGTTTTGATGGGCTTGGTTGGAGTTTGTATTTCTTCAGACATGATTGTTTGAATCTAAACTGTATGTGTGTTAATAGATAAGCTCTGATACCACTTGTTAGGTAACACAACACTGTAGAAGGGGGTTGAATACAGTGTTTATACAATCAAATCGATTTGAACACAAGTATATAACAAAGATCAATTATATTCAATAAACTCTGTTACAATATGAACTGTTGTTCTCTCTCGGTGATGAACAAATATCACTAAGAGCTGCTAGGTTACAATAAATAATGTTTCTCGATAATGATAACACATATAGTGTAAACCCTAAGTCTGTGTTTATATAGTACACAGTTACAAGATATATTCTAATTGATATGGAATATAATTCTCTCTCCAAAAATATATCAATCAGATATCTTCTACAAGTCTTCTAGTCTTCTAACTCTTTCCATGCATATCTTTTATTATTTTAGTCCAGATCTTCTCTCCTGTAAATAAGCCGCATTCCTTACCTGAAAGTCTTCCCGCACTTAAGTACTGATATGTATCTTCTGACACCTTAAGTTCTGATATTAAGTTTTGACTTCAGTAAGTTCTGATTTCAGTAAGTCCTGATATGTCCTGTTGTTAAGTTCTAAAAACTAAACATAAATCATATTAGACATGACATCTCAAATATATCTAATATGTATCTCGATAGATGTTCATTATCCGTTGAGAATGAATATCCGTTGAAACATAATATTAATCGAAGTATCAATTATCACTCTTGGTAGTTTATTATCATCTGTCGAAGTATCTCAATCTTATCCGTTGATTCTGAACATTATCCATCGGAATAACTTACAGCTTGTATGTATATTTCAACGGATAATCTTAGAATTTTGATAGTTTTATAATTTTTAAACGGCTATTTTGGGCTATTTTGATTGGGTACTTTATTTTACTTTATTACTTTTGACAGTTTATTTTTGAGATAGTATAAAAGCAAAATTCATTTTCATTCTTTTCTTTTATCATTCTCAAAGTAATTTCTCTAACTCTCTTTCTTCTCTAAAGTGAATACTTTCTCTCTGCAACTAAACTTAATCACAGCAATAGCACCTGTAGTCAAGATTATGTCCTCAACTGGCTTTGTCTATGAAAAGAACAACTCTGTAGCTTTGGTAAACAAGGAGATTCCGGCGTCTGAAGATTATCATAAGATGATGGACTTCATACTGAACTGAAGATTGAATTATGCCATGCTTGAATACCCAGCCATCTACTGTGAAGTTGTTGAGGAAATCTAGACTACTGTAGTGTTCAGCCCTAATGACAAAACTATTACCTTCACTCTCAAAGGTAATGAACACTGTATCAACTGTGATGTAATTGAAAAGTGTTTTAAATTGCATGAAAATAACACACTTGCTCCACACACAGACACTGATGTGAGTAACATGATAATCTCTATGGGTTATGCTCTAACTGCCACTAAGTTAGGTGAAGTTAGAAGATTAGGCCTTAGAAAAGAATGGAGTTTCTTGTGTGACTCTTTTATCAAAGTATTTTCTGGTAAAGTTAGTAATTTTGATGCAATATCTTATTCACTTGTGCACATGCTTTATATGTTTTTTAGTGATAAGTACTTTAACTTTAGCACTTCTGTCATTTTTTAGATAGGGAGTAAATTAGGGGATATTAGGAAGAGTTCTAAAAATATCTATTATGCTAAATTTTTCATGATGCTAGCTAATTTTGTTTCTGAGAATCTCTCAATTGAGAACCCAACAAACAAGTTAGCTTGTTGGGTCCAAGAGAGAAGAGTTATTACTGATCTTAACAGGACCAATCATCACAAAGATGTTCCACTTGTATACATGCCCATCATGGAACAGCCTCAGGTAAGTGAGGTAAACACCTCTGTCTCCACTACTTCTCAACCTATTTCTTTGCCTTCAACAGTGGCAATGACATCTGTGAATGTGGCTAAAAAGATGCCTACCCAAGCCACTAAACCAAAAATTTCTAAATCAAAATCAAAGAAAGCCCCCTCTGCTTTCTCTCAAAAGAAACCAGTTACAAAATCTACCAAACACCAAGAGGGGAGTGTGAAGGTGAGTGAGTTAGCTGAGGGACATGGTGAACATCAAAAAAGCCCTAAGAATAAGGTTGGAGAGGTGAGTGTTTCCCAGCCTAGCCACACTGCAGTTTCCCAATAAACTGCAGTGCTTAAAAAGGACTTAAGCTCATTGCTAGTTGCATACTCCCAATAGGATGTAACTATTGAACAAAGCTCTCAGCCAAGAGCACAGGCCAAGAGGGTAAGGGACACCAGCTCACCCCAAACTTATACCAGAAAGAAGAAAGCTAAACCAACTGGGGATACACAGGGTGCACACACAGTGCCTACTACAGTCAAAGACTCGGTACATGCACCATCACAAAGTCAGCTTAATGTGGCTCCAACAATTATGGAGTCACAACCAAATTCTTTAATCATAGAAGCACCTAAAACACAAAATTAACCCACACACTCACTGGATGTAGATATGATTCATACATCACTTCCAAATTCTCCATCTTTAACTCTCTTGGAGAAGCCAAAAATCCAAGCAAGTGAGCATCATCTTTTAGATGATTTGTTAGCTCACTTGCCATTTCTTTCTGAGTCTATTGAAACATCTGTGCAAAATCTCAAATCAATCACCACAGATGTAACAATAGTCTCCACTCCAAACTCATTCATTTCTTCTATCTCGACGGATATTGTTCATCCGTTGACAAGTGATTGTCCTTCGACGGATGTGCTTAACAGCAGTCATCCGTTGACACTCAAAACTACTGCTTCAATGGATGTTTCTCATCTGTTGAAAGTCACTGCACCACTTCAAATCTCAACAATTGTCACAAGTGCAGATGACCTAGTAGTACTACAATCACTTTTAGGACTGAGAAAAGGGAGTGAATTGAGTGAGAGGTTGGGTTGCTCCCAGGCAAAAGGAGAGGAAATAAGTGAAATCATGTAGGCTATTTCTTCCAGCCTGGCAAAAGAGAGTGAGAGGAGTCCCACCTTAGTAGGTGAAGGTGAGAATGTGAGGGTGGTGAGCCAAGGGAAACCCTTTGATGTGGATCGTACCACAAAGAAAACAAAAATAAGAAGAAAAGGGATAAGAGAAGAAGAGGATATTTCAAAAGAACACGATCAATCCAAAAACGTGAACTTTGAATCTCAAATTGCTTAGATCAATCCAGAAACTAAGTAATTCGAATCTAATCTTCAAAACAATCCAGTAATTGAAGCTTAGAGGAAAGAAAAACTACTCATAGTTTATCTCAAAACATAAGTTTTATATCATCCATTGTCTCTCTTAAAAGATTACATTAGAAGGGTATTTCTAGGCTTAGACAATAACCCAAACCTAATAGAATTCCAAGAGAAATTCAATATCAGCTTGAATTAGCCAATATCTGAATCCTTCCAGGAAACAAATTTAAAAACCAAATCCGAATAGAAAAAAGACAAAAACTAAATCCAAATAGAAAATAAAATCCTAAGTGCTTAAAACAAGAAAAACTCTTTCAAGTGAAAGGTAAAAACTTGCAAGAAAAATTCGAATTAATAATTATATAATAATCAGCTACTTGTCCAACTTCATGCATCGCTCCTTTATTCCTTGTTGTCCAAGTAAGCTGCATAACTCATGTTTGCATCCTCTCCAATTGAACATCACCACGAGCACACATAACCAAATCTCTAACACCCCCAGATCCGGGGTCGGGGATGCGGGTCGTCACGAGTTCCATTTCCCTTAATAACACCCAATCTTAATAATTACTCAACTACTCTGTACTGTGACCCCACAATAAACACACACACCACACGTTATAGTCTCAGAGATGAACATCCAAAAATAACCACAAGTCATTTTATTCCACAATTATCTGCCAATACACCTTAAAAGGTTTTCTGAATAAATTTACATTTCTTTGCCATTATTACAATTCATAAATATAAATAAATCTGGTCCATCAAAAGTTGAAAGCCTAGCCTATTGGTAGTTCCTACCTCAGCTACGGCGGCATCAATGCTTCTAGAAAACTGCGGAACGTCTCCTAATCGCTTGCGAATCGGGAGCTTGGTTCTGTTCATCTTTTCTATCTGTTGTTGTGTGATGAAAGAAGAAAGCAAGGGTGAGTAGCAAGCCCACCAAAATAATATGTATAATGATTAATAGTATATGAGCCTACTCATAATACTCATGAAAGTCTTGGTCAAAAGAAATGAACCAAGTTTGATATCTTAATGCGATGAAGTCGCAAAATATTCAGTATATATACATATATACTTTTCAAAATATTGGAAGTCCTCTTCCATGCATAATATACACAAAGTCCCAGTGTATAACTGTATAAAAAATATCGTTGCAAGGTGATCTCATATATCTAACCTTGTCTCAACGTTTTTCTGAAAATCTTTGTCATTCATAAGACAATTATTAATTAGATATAAGTTTAAAAGATGAGGTTACCAAATACCCCAATATACTTATATCTTTCCCAATACTACTTGAACTACCACCGTTCAAGTTATAATCAGTTTCAAAGGTTCATCACATAGATGAGACTACAAGACAAGATTTGAATAGATTCAATCTTTGAATATCATTATAAATAATGAAGTTACGAGATACTTCATTAAGTCCCGATATATAAATATATTCATATATATCTCCCATACATTTCCTGAAAACCTCTGTCATGTAAAGTATGAACAGAGTTGCAATATCCAATGAATTTGGAAGGAAAAGAATTTTGGCATAAACCAGATATCTTGCTGATCAGGCAAAGATACCAATAAGTAACCTTTTCTACTAGTAGATGGATGAATCCCCCACCGGTCATCACCCTGGCCACATAAGGACCTTGTGCTGGACCGCCACCCGGCCTCTTACGCGTTGATGGACTGCCACCCAGCCACTTGCACATTCATAGACCGTACCCCGGCCTGTCGCTTATGCCGACTCAATCAGATGGACTTACTTCCCGAACAGTGGGCAAGTAATCAAATTGTTTTCTCAAAACAGCAACCATGTTGCGAATATAAAATACACCACAGAGCCGGATCCCCAAGATTTTGAGCGAATATTCAAGTCTCCTTCGAAAGGAAGATCTTAAATCAGAAAACGAGTTTTGGGATCCGCTCTAACTTTTAAAATCATTTTGAAGACACGAAAACATTTTTAAGAATGTTTGGAGTAAAGCTGATTTAATGAAATAAATCAGTCCCGATATTTTAGAAAATATCTGAATATTATTATTTAAATAATATTCCCATAAAGAATAATCTTTATAAAAATAATTGAAGTAGAAGTTTTAAAACTTATACTTGAAACGAGTATTAAATAACCAAAGATACACTTATATAAAAGTATTATCTTTATTTGAATAATCGAAAATAAGTTTGATTATTAACACCTTATCCTTTAATAAAATAAAGAATATATTTCAGCAAATAATCGGAGTCATAGATCCTCAAATGAATATTCAAATAATATTCATTAAATAATATAAACTGAGTCATAAGCCCTCGAATGAATATTCAAATAATATTCAATTAATAAAATAAAAGGAGTCATAAGTCCTCCGATGAATATTCAAATCATATTGAAATAATAAAATAAACTGAGTCATAACCCTCGAATGAATATTCAAATCATATTCAAATAATAAAATAAACTGAGTCATAACCCTCGAATGAATATTCAAAATAGTATTCAATTAATAAAATAAAAGTTATCGAATAAACCTTATTCGATTAATAGTTTGGAAAACTATAACCATATATATATAAAAATATATATATTATACTCGGGAACATCGGCTCCCGATTTAGAAATATGTTCAACTTTTATCCCCTATACTAAGGGTATACGCAACTACTTGCTTATTTCTAGCATAGGTATTATGCAACTATAAGCATTGAAATCAACAGATAGATAACCAGATTACGAAACAGACATGCATATATACCATATTAGCATGCTCCAATATATCGCAAAATTTGCTAATAACAATCATGCAATATCACAAGATAATGCATATACATATATTTACATCACAACAACAGTATAACGGGTAGAAAACTTGCCTGAGCGACTTGGGGTGATAAAAGGCTCGGAACGAGTCTGGTAACCTATAAACAACAAGTAAGTTGGAATTAAACCAAAATCACTTGTAAATCTATACTTTAACTAACTTAGATTCTAACGCTTGTTTTGCGCTCACTGATTCGCTTAAGTCACTCGGGTACCCTCGGCTCCACCATTTTTAATAATTTAACCTTTACGAGTTTTAAAGCGATTCCTTCGCGAGTGTCTTACCAACTGCCTAACACACTTACCATAAATGTTTCATACATTAATTAACCCTTTTTGGTCCTTAACCTATGTTTCAAAGTAAGGCGAGGGGAAAAGTTTCGTTCGTGAAACGCCGTTACTTGAAACGGTCGTTTCTCCTAAACCGTGCATCGGAATCGAACGAACTACATATCAAAACGAAGCTCGTAACATGAGCTATCTAAACATGGAAGTGGTCATAATATAGCAGGGAGTTCTCGGGTCCTAATGTTATTCACAAAAACAGTCTAAAGAAAATCGGACGTTACGACAGCTATGTTTACGCGATTTCCAATATTTTAAACCATTCAAACCCATTCCAAATCAACCTCAAATCCAACATACAACCAACATCCATCCTCATCACATCATAACAACCCCAACCAATTCAATTTAATCATTCATACTAATGCCTAAGCTTAACTTTAATCATACTTAAGTTCTTTTAATCAAAACCACAACATTTACCATTCCATTTCACTACCATTTCAAATCCCAAACTCTAATCATAACAACAAGCTACAATATCATCCTACTAATAAAAATCATCTTATAATATATAGGAATCTAGGGTTTGGAGATGGTATACCTTCCTTGAAGTGGTGGGAGGAGCTAGGAAGCCTTAAGAAGCTTTGAGAAGTCTTAAGAATGCTTGGATCTTCAAGAAAAACAAGAAAAACTTCAAGTTAAAAACTTGAAAACACTATTCATAGTCTTCTTCTTTGATTAAATTAAGAAGATTGAGAAGGAATTAATGGCTTAAACTCATAATATAGCCCTAACTAAGCATGAAGATGATTAGGGAATTTACTCACCAATTTAGGAGGCTTGGATCTTGAGTTTTTGAATTCTTGCCCATTTGCAATAGTAAAAAGCCGAGAGCATGATGAACCATGCCTTGGTTTCTTTTTGATTTTTATGAAAATGATTTTGCTTGGCTTGGTTGGCTTGTTTTTGTGTTTGATTTAGTTAATTACCTTGTTGCCCTTGAATTTGTGTGGTTAAAAAGCCACCACACCTCCTTCCTTCCCATGTCATGCTTGTGTCACCTTGCACATGTCATAATGCTCCCACTTGTCCACACCTTGTGGTTTGATGATGTCACAATCCCTGGCTTCTTGTACAAGCTTGTCTCTTGGTCACTTATTTGTTTTATGGTTCGCTTATCTTTCGTTCTCGTTTATCGTTTGAGGGATCATACCCGGGATCTTATTACTTAGGTTCCCTTAACCTTTCTCAATATATTGTATTCCTTCTATGATCCTCTCTTATAATCCTTTAATTTGAATCCTTTTTATCCTGTTACCTTATACTCAATTCTCTCCGTATCTTGTGGATTTCCGGGAAAAATCAAAGTGTTCGGAATTGGATTCTGACGATCTTTACATACACTTATATACCACATAGAGTACTAATAATATCCCATAAGATCAATAACAGAACCCCTACATAGCGTGGCATGAAAAGTTTTCTCGTTCAGCAAAAACACTATTCATAAGGGTTTCAAAATTTCTCAAAAATTGGGGTTATTACAGTCTCCCCTCCTTAAAAGGATTCCGTCCCGGAATCAGATAGAAAACAAATGGGGATACTTGCTTAGCATTACACTTTCTAACTCTCGAGTCAATTTTCCCACATTGTGGTTCTACCACCAAACTCTGCCTAGTTTGATAATCCTTCTCCTAAGCACTTGTTCCTTTTCACTCTATAACCCTTCCTGGTTGCTCCATATAGGTTACGTCGGGTTGCATATCTATGCGCTCATATGCCTCTATTTATCTGGCATCTGAATTACACTTCCTTAACATTGATACGTGAAGCACGTTACGACCTGCTACATGTTCGGGGTTAGGGCTAGCTCATATGCTAACTTCCCAAACGTCTTAATATATCCAAGGGTCCAACAAATTGTAGACTTAGCTTTCCTTTCTTTCCGAACCTCATCAATCCTTTCCAAGGGATACCTATAACATTACTAGGTCCCCTATTTCATACTCTTTATCCTTTCGTGTCAAATCAACATACTTATCATGTCCATCTTGGGCTACTACCAGCCGTCCTCTGATTAGATCTATCATATCCTTGGTCCTTTGGACTACTGCGGGTCCGAGCATCTTGCGCTCTACAACTTCATCCTAACATAAGGGAGGTCGACATTGTCTTCCCTCAAGGATCTCATAAGGCGACATCTCGATAATGACATATGATCTATTGTCGTAAGATAACTCAATCCGAATTAAGTGATCATTCCAAATTCTTTCAAGTCTATTGCACAGACTCTCATTATTGCTTTTAGCATTAGAGCTTCTGCTTCTCAATACCCATTCTTTTCCAGTTCGTAATCGCTACTACCTTCCGTTCCTAATATTATACTGGTTATACTTTTGCTCGTTAGCGTTCTATAACCTTTTAATAACCACGTCAACCTTAGTATCACGAATGTGTTCCCATTCCGCATACTACCACCACTTTATTACTCCTTTTTCAGTTGTTTCTATTTTCCAAAATTTGATCAATCAAATAGAAGTAAAGGAATTTGTTGAGAGATCACTATAATCATGAACACTTATTATATCGCATAGTTAGTACAGAAGGTGGCCAGCCTTTAGTACTTGACAAGCAATTAAACAATAGCTGGTATCCTACTCGGCTTCTATCACACAGATAGATAGTCATTCGGCAATACCTCCCCTTTTGGAAGGGTTGTTCTTCTCAGCTTACATGAAATGAAAAGAAGAGAAAAGAACGAACTGAAGAGAATTGTATATATGAAAAAATATACTGCCACAAAATATCTGGCTTGGAACCTACCTCTGAACTACAGAGGTTTGTCATAGGAGAACAAAACATATACGTATTTATATCAGCATCAAGCATTATAGCCTCGTATTTCCCATGCCTAAATATTTTCGCTATCCCGTCCATCATTCTATGGACCCACGCTCTTCCTCGAGCTTATACATAATCACCTTTGAAACTCCCTCGACATCAAAAATCGAATCTGGGATCTCATTCTATACATCATCGTTACTAGAATTCTATGCTTGCACCGCAACCTTCCTCGTATAATAATACGACTCTCTATTGATAAGAAAGAATAATTATTCACTAGGTAGATACTCTACTTAATTAGTCTATCAATGATAACTTATACACTACCACGACCCGATTAGTGGTACTCAATCTCAACACCCATTCCAATACAACTCTCACGGTTGTAATCAGCTCAATACTCGCAGAATCATTGCTGCCTTACTATGGTCCACCACTGACCTACTGTCGTCATTCATTTTTCCATAAAATCTTAATATCTAACCATACGGAGTCTATACATGTCGTATCAAATTCTCCTAAGGAGTTAACATAACCACCAATCACAATTCATGAAGAACACTCCAAACTCTGACGTACTTTCATGACATGAAGCAGATAAAATTGCAGAAGAGTTTCAATCAAAGCAACGATAGCAGGTTAATACCATTTTTAATCATATGCCTTAAATAGAAGACTTAACTCAAAGGTTCGTCTAGTCCTTTTGGAAATATGGTCCTGGCTTATCCCAAGATAGGACCTCCAAAGATAGATAGCCCGTTCATGGCGATTACACGAATTAAACTTTTACCAACTACTATTACGGTTGGATATTGCACAGTCATCAGAAGGAATGTCAATCTTCCAAACCATAATTCAACCTTCACATTTTTAACCATCATCACTGTATTCTTTTGGCACAGGCGCCTATAATTATCCACTTACCTTTAAAGTGTCGGCCACCTCTTTGGCCTTTCCTGATAGTACAATTTCCTTATAGTCAATGTCATTTTAACCACCTCCAAATAATTTTCTACCTCATTTCAATCACAGCTTATGTGAAGATGTTTTCCTTAATATCTGATGAGTAAAAAAAAATCACCATTTTTCCATAAGTTATTGCCTCAGTCTTTAGAGGCTAATCACTGTCAAGACTGACTCTCAATCATACTTAGAACATTTTTTTTTCTTAAGTCCTAATTGCCCTGAACAATTTCGACCATTACTGGTTCGATCCATACTTTCTCGTGGTTTAACACGTGCCCCACTTGGCATCATTATAATTATGTCATATTTCCTTTATCAACATTTTTATTCTTGAGAATTTTGAATATTTCCTTTCTCCTTGTAAAACCGCTAAGGTTATCCTTCAATCGTTCCTCCTGTATTCCCTATATACCGGGCATATCAAAATACCATTTACTAATACTAGAACCATTGTCTATATACTTCTGAAAAAAATTTCTCCACTGATCCTTAAAGGTTATTATTACCTTAATCCTTTCCAATTCATACTGTCAAAACTCATACTATCCCTATTAAGGATGAAATGCCAACCTGTATGCATTCCCCTAGGATTCATTTTAAGTTACCAATGTTCTATCCTTAATTCCACCTTTAAAAGGTACCTGCATCCTTCCATGGATAAATCAAGTCATATATCCTTGATAGATTATCTTATTCATCATTCCCATCTCGATAGTCTATACCTAACTTCATAATAGCATCCTTATTCAAATTGAGGTCAATCCATATGGCCTCCAAAAGATAACAATGGTCATCCGCTTTTCTTTCCTGATTTGGTAATGATAACATGGATGTTCTAGAAGATATTGGTCATGTTCAACGTGAACTTCTTCTTAATAATTCCTTATTTACTTTTGTTGTTTATCTCAACAGTCACCTCAATGTTGGGATATCGTTCATACCTGGCGTCTCCCTTCCTGGGTATCAAGCCACCGGTCTTACACTTCCCATTCTTGAAGGTCACTTCCTTCATCCAATTTTCTTAATTTCTTACTTTCTTGTCTCCTCAGTCTATCCGCGTCTCATTATTTATCCTTCGAATTACCTCAAGGTTTCCTCGAATCCTCCCAACTTAAAGGGGATAAAATATACATAACTCTTATGCCTTCAACCATCAATTTTAACTAATGGTGAATCACCCTCATCCTGACGATTACATACTCTTCTATTTCTATTTCTACGAGTCTTTAGGGTTTCCTCATACCCAACTCCCTTATCATTCCTCAAACTCTCTTGCCTTTATATTCCTTTCTCTTATCGTTATTTCATGAACCAACACAACATAAGCATTGATTTCAAACATCCCGTCATTCTAGATTCGTGTTTTCAGAATGAATCTTGATAACTTTTATAACTTAGATTCATAATTCATCATACTCGTCTGCCTTTGTTCTGGCTCTAAAGCTTTTACACTATTCCATAACCTTGGGAATTACTTTCCCGAAAACAATTGGCTGAACTTTAATCAGTTTATTATAACCTCTGGCTCCGTGCCTTTCTTGGTCTTTCACCAGCGGGTGGTCTCTCTCTTAGGGGGGTAAGTGACAAAAACAGTCTTTTGTGATTCGTCAATCATTTAGAATCTCAAATAATTCCTATATTTCCTTTAGCCAGGCTCTTGCCTCAGCTGGGTCAGCTTGTTCCATGGAACTCTGAGAGCTTAGCGACTTAAAGGTCCTGAAAGAATTTCTCACCGCACTGTCTCCTCAGGGTGGTGGTTGGGGATAATAGTCTAAGTTCTTTTTAGACAGGTCCATGAATTGCCGTATAGGAGTACCGTCTCGGGTCTCCTTTCCTTACTCGACTTTCTGTTTCCTTAGTATGAAATGTTTCATCCTACTCCCCATAATTGGGGTCATCTTTTAATTTAAAATCCTCATTTTCCACTCCATTATGTCATGGGTTCCTTCTATCTTGATGGCGACCTCCCTGACTATCACATTCAGGGTTTGCTCTAAATCTTATTCCTCAAACTATGGCTCTCATCTAAGTTCTCATCCTTACGCTCTTGAACTTTCGGAACCCAAATTCTATAGGAATACCTCATTATTCCCTTATCATCTCTCTCGGTATTAATCTCATATCTATTTGTTGGCTCTCTGCCTTCATTCATCACTTTTTCTGGCACAATATGTTCCTTTCCAATAATTCGGGCTGTATTGCAATCTCAAACAACTTTTCGGTACCGGCTCCGGTTACCTTCATATCTATTTCCATTTTTTTTTTTTCAAAATCTCTTATCAACCCTCCCAAAGTCATTATCATCTTGAGTCTCTCCTTTTTACTAAGGGCATCAGCCACCACATTGGCTTTCCCCGAATGATAAAGAATCTCCCAATCATAATTCTTGATTAGCTCTAACCGCCTCCTCTGGCGTATGTTGAGCTCTTTCTACGTAAAAAGGTACTAGAGCTCCTATGGTTTGTGTAAATCTTGCACTTCTCTCCATACAAGTAGTGCCTCCAATCTTTAGGGTAAAATTATTGCCACGAGCCTAAGCTCATGGGCGGGGATATCGAATTTCATATTACCTTAATTGTCTTGACATGTACGCGATTACCTTACCGTGCTGCATAAGCACGCACCCTAAGCCCTTGTGCGAAGCGTCACTACACTTCACAAAATCTCCTTTTCCATCCGGCAATGCCAGCATAAGGGCCATCACCAACCTCTGCTTCAGTTCTTGAAAGCTGTTCTCGCATTTCTCTGTCCATTCGAACTTCTCAGTCTTACGAGTAAGCCGCGTTAAAGGGGCTACTATCTTTACAACTTGAACGAACCTCCGGTAGTGACCGGCCAATCCTACCTCTGGTAGTCGACCAAACCATGGTCATCAATTCATCAGTGGTCCTTTATCCAATCCTGTCAGGATCCTCCATGGGATCCTCCTCAACAACTATCCCTTCTAGGACAACATCCTCAACCGCTAAATCCTCAATATCAACATCATCCGGTCTTGCATTAGGACACTCTATCGGATCCACAATCCGATCTCCAATTAGTAATAAAATATCATCGCGATGTTGCTCCTCAACCTCAGGGTTCGGAGTCCCGCTACCATATACGATAACGAACTACGCTCCTATCACGATATTTATAAGGGTCCCCATAAGGGTTTTAACTGTCAGTACTACGTTAGGTAGTCCGACTATGAACTTGGCAAGAGTTCTTATTATCTTAGTGAACTTATTATCTTAACGTCCCATCATCTCTGAGGTTTATAACGCTTAGCTCTGATACCATTTCTGTAACACCCCCAGATCCGGGGTCGGGGATCCGGGTCGTCACGAGTTCCATTTCCCTTAATAACACCCAATCTTAATAATTACTCAACTACTCTGTACTGTGACCCCACAATAAACACACACACCACACGTTATAGTCTCAGAGATGAACATCCAAAAATAACCACAAGTCATTTTATTCCACAATTATCTGCCAATACACCTTAAAAGGTTTTCTGAATAAATTTACATTTCTTTGCCATTATTACAATTCATAAATATAAATAAATCTGGTCCATCAAAAGTTGAAAGCCTAGCCTATTGGTAGTTCCTACCTCAGCTACGGCGGCATCAATGCTTCTAGAAAACTGCGGAACGTCTCCTAATCGCTTGCGAATCGGGAGCTTGGTTCTGTTCATCTTTTCTATCTGTTGTTGTGTGATGAAAGAAGAAAGCAAGGGTGAGCAGCAAGCCCACCAAAATAATATGTATAATGATTAATAGTATATGAGCCTACTCATAATACTCATGAAAGTCTTGGTCAAAAGAAATGAACCAAGTTTGATATCTTAATGCGATGAAGTCGCAAAATATTCAGTATATATACATATATACTTTTCAAAATATTGGAAGTCCTCTTCCATGCATAATATACACAAAGTCCCAGTGTATAACTGTATAAAAAATATCGTTGCAAGGTGATCTCATATATCTAACCTTGTCTCAACGTTTTTCTGAAAATCTTTGTCATTCATAAGACAATTATTAATTAGATATAAGTTTAAAAGATGAGGTTACCAAATACCCCAATATACTTATATCTTTCCCAATACTACTTGAACTACCACCGTTCAAGTTATAATCAGTTTCAAAGGTTCATCACATAGATGAGACTACAAGACAAGATTTGAATAGATTCAATCTTTGAATATCATTATAAATAATGAAGTTACGAGATACTTCATTAAGTCCCGATATATAAATATATTCATATATATTTCCCATACATTTCCTGAAAACCTCTGTCATGTAAAGTATGAACAGAGTTGCAATATCCAATGAATTTGGAAGGAAAAGAATTTTGGCATAAACCAGATATCTTGCTGATCAGGCAAAGATACCAATAAGTAACCTTTTCTACTAGTAGATGGATGAATCCCCCACCGGTCATCACCCTGGCCACATAAGGACCTTGTGCTGGACCGCCACCCGGCCTCTTACGCGTTGATGGACTGCCACCCAGCCACTTACACATTCATAGACCGTACCCCGGCCTGTCGCTTATGCCGACTCAATCAGATGGACTTACTTCCCGAACAGTGGGCAAGTAATCAAATTGTTTTCTCAAAACAGCAACCATGTTGCGAATATAAAATACACCACAGAGCCGGATCCCCAAGATTTTGAGCGAATATTCAAGTCTCCTTCGAAAGGAAGATCTTAAATCAGAAAACGAGTTTTGGGATCCGCTCTAACTTTTAAAATCATTTTGAAGACTCGAAAATATTTTTAAGAATGTTTGGAGTAAAGCTGATTTAATGAAATAAATCAGTCCCGATATATTAGAAAATATCTGAATATTATTATTTAAATAATATTCCCATAAAGAATAATCTTTATAAAAATAATTGAAGTAGAAGTTTTAAAACTTATACTTGAAACGAGTATTAAATAACCAAAGATACACTTATATGAAAGTATTATCTTTATTTGAATAATCGAAAATAAGTTTGATTATTAACACCTTATTCTTTAATAAAATAAAGAATATATTTCAGCAAATAATCGGAGTCATAGATCCTCAAATGAATATTCAAATAATATTCATTAAATAATATAAACTGAGTCATAAGCCCTCGAATGAATATTCAAATAATATTCAATTAATAAAATAAAAGGAGTCATAAGTCCTCCGATGAATATTCAAATCATATTGAAATAATAAAATAAACTGAGTCATAACCCTCGAATGAATATTCAAATCATATTCAAATAATAAAATAAACTGAGTCATAACCCTCGAATGAATATATATATAAAAAATATATATATTATACTCGGGAACATCGGCTCCCGGTTTAGAAATATGTTCAACTTTTATCCCCTATACTAAGGGTATACGCAACTACTTGCTTATTTCTAGCATAGGTATTATGCAACTATAAGCATTGAAATCAACAGATAGATAACCAGATTACGAAACAGACATGCATATATACCATATTAGCATGCTCCAATATATCGCAAAATTTGCTAATAACAATCATGCAATATCACAAGATAATGCATATACATATATTTACATCACAACAACAGTATAACGGGTAGAAAACTTGCCTGAGCGACTTGGGGTGATAAAAGGCTCGGAACGAGTCTGGTAACCTATAAACAACAAGTAAGTTGGAATTAAACCAAAATCACTTGTAAATCTATACTTTAACTAACTTAGATTCTAACGCTTGTTTTGCGCTCACTGATTCGCTTAAGTCACTCGGGTACCCTCGGCTCCACCATTTTTAATAATTTAACCTTTACGAGTTTTAAAGAGATTCCTTCGCGAGTGTCTTACCAACTGCCTAACACACTTACCATAAATGTTTCATACATTAATTAACCCTTTTTGGTCCTTAACCTATGTTTCAAAGTAAGGCGAGGGGAAAAGTTTCGTTCGTGAAACGCCGTTACTTGAAACGGTCGTTTCTCCTAAACCGTACATCGGAATCGAACGAACTACATATCAAAACGAAGCTCGTAACATGAGCTATCTAAACATGGCAGTGGTCATAATATAGCAGGGGGTTCTCGGGTCCTAATGTTATTCACAAAAACAGTCTAAAGAAAATCGGACGTTACGACAGCTATGTTTACGCGATTTCCAATATTTTAAACCATTCAAACCCATTCCAAATCAACCTCAAATCCAACATACAACCAACATCCATCCTCATCACATCATAACAACCCCAACCAATTCAATTTAATCATTCATACTAATGCCTAAGCTTAACTTTAATCATACTTAAGTTCTTTTAATCAAAACCACAACATTTACCATTCCATTTCACTACCATTTCAAATCCCAAACTCTAATCATAACAACAAGCTACAATATCATCCTACTAATAAAAATCATCTTATAATATATAGGAATCTAGGGTTTGGAGATGGTATACCTTCCTTGAAGTGGTGGGAGGAGCTAGGAAGCCTTAAGAAGCTTTGAGAAGTCTTAAGAATGCTTGGATCTTCAAGAAAAACAAGAAAAACTTCAAGTTAAAAACTTGAAAACACTATTCATAGTCTTCTTCTTTGATTAAATGAAGAAGATTGAGAAGGAATTAATGGCTTAAACTCATGATATAGCCCTAACTAAGCATGAAGATGATTAGGGAATTTACTCACCAATTTAGGAGGCTTGGATCTTGAGTTTTTGAATTCTTGCCCATTTGCAATAGTAAAAAGCCGAGAGCATGATGAACCATGCCTTGGTTTCTTTTTGATTTTTATGAAAATGATTTTGCTTGGCTTGGTTGGCTTGTTTTTGTGTTTGATTTAGTTAATTACCTTGTTGCCCTTAAATTTGTGTGGTTAAAAAGCCACCACACCTCCTTCCTTCCCATGTCATGCTTGTGTCACCTTGCACATGTCATAATGCTCCCACTTGTCCACACCTTGTGGTTTGATGATGTCACAATCCCTGGCTTCTTGTACAAGCTTGTCTCTTGGTCACTTATTTGTTTTACGGTTCGCTTATCTTTCGTTCTCGTTTATCGTTTGAGGGATCATACCCGGGATCTTATTACTTAGGTTCCCTTAACCTTTCTCAATATATTGTATTCCTTCTATGATCCTCTCTTATAATCCTTTAATTTAAATCCTTTTTATCCTGTTACCTTATACTCAATTCTCTCCGTATCTTGTGGATTTCCGGGAAAAATCAAAGTGTTCGGAATTGGATTCTGACGATCTTTACATACACTTATATACCACATAGAGTACTAATAATATCCCATAAGATCAATAACAGAACCCCTACATAGCGTGGCATGAAAAGTTTTCTCGTTCAGCAAAAACACTATTCATAAGGGTTTCAAAATTTCTCAAAAATTGGGGTTATTACAAAATCCAAATTAACATATTCATTCCTTGATTCTCATCACCCTTGATGCAAGAACAGAGAGAAAATAAGAGAAAAGTAGGTACAGCTGAATGGGAAGAGCCCATTGTAAGTGAGTTAATGGATGTCAATGAGGCTGACAAGAGACATCTAATTCAGCAAGAATATCAAGTTATTTTAGACTCTATTTCTTTTGAAGCTGAGGCACTTACTCACCCTGTGGCAGCATATCAAGTTCTAGCTGAACAGGACAATGTGGCTGCAGAAAAGATGCTTAACTTGGTACATACAACTGCTTCAATGCAAAGAGCAAAGGATGCCATTATAGCCATGCCATCCAAAGCTGGTGATGATGTTGACTATGGAACTGGTGAGACTAAAGAATTCTTTGGAGATGAAGATGGTGATGAAGAAGAGTTCATGGACATAGGGGAGAAGCAGGCCCTAGCTCTAGATCAAACATTCCTCCTTGGGTGTTTTCTAATGAGTGTGATGAGCAACATTTTAAGACAACTCTTTTTCACATCATTCAACAGACACGCACTGCTCTTCAAGCCACTACTAATGCTAGCACCAAGAAGCTTCTACAAGCACACCTCAACTCTCTACAACTACATCAACTACAAGCCCTTCAACACAATCAAGATGTCACTTCAATCAAAACAGAGATTGACCAAGTCAAAAAGAGTGTCTCTGAAAGATAGGATGCTACATTTCCAAATATAACAATGCTTGGCATCAACAGACAGTTGAGGAAGAATTCTAATCTTGAAACTAAAGTGGATACCTTGGACACTAGACTGAAAGTAGTTGAAGCTTCTCTTACAGCTATTCATCTACATCAAGCACAACAAACTCAGTTGCTACAAAAGCTGGTAGTTGCACAAACTTCTACCTCCAATCTACTTGATGATAACAAAAAGGGGAGAAAGATTCAATCATCCCAGTTAGTCAAGGAGGGCCAACCAGTGAGGGAGAGCATGTGATAAATGTTCAAATCAGTCAAGTAATAGTTCCAGAAATTACTTTTCCAAAGCCACCAGTATTGGACAACATTGATCTGATCCAAATAGCAGCTGGTAAACTGAATTCAAACTCCAATCTCAAGATGCTTGATGTTGCAGCTGTTGGGAAGAAATTGGATGACAAGTGGAGGAAAATAGATGAAGAAATTCAGAAGAAATTTGGTCAGATACAGAAACCAGACAAGATCTTTTATCACCACTCACAAGTCAAGCAAATCTCAGTGAATGAAATGAGTCTAGGTAGCTTGGAAAAAGGCCAAACTTCATGCATCAAATCTCCAAAAGTCAATCTGATTTTGAAGCCTAAAAAGAACTATCCAAAGTCATCATACAAGAATCTCTTGGATCTCATGTTTGAGACTCCAAAACTAGATGAAAAGAAGCTGTTGGCAAGGTCCATAGCATTTTTCAAAGATCCATCTTATTCGGTACAAAAGAAGAGAATTGCCAAAATTTATAGGAATGGAAAAGAGATTTATGTGGAGGCTGGACACCCTCAGTTTGCAGCAGTAAAAAGGGAAGAAAAAGAAAGAATTAAGCAAGAAAAGAGGCAAGCTGCGTTATATGCTAAGAAGCTCAAACATAAGAAAGAGCAAGCTGCTATAGTGGCCAAGCTTCAAGCTGTGAAAGCTGCAACTGAAATCTCTGAAAAACCAACTGTGGAAACTGAAGCTCAAGATCAGAAAATTCTCAATGAACCCCAACAAACAAAGAAGCCAAGATACAAGCAAAGAATCAAGAGAAAATTGGACTTCAGTGATGAGGAATTGGAAGACTACATTCCTAAATAGTCTACAACTTCAACTCAAACATCCAAGCCCTCGGTGGTACATGAGGAATTCAGGGTGGATCCAAAAAAGAATTTTCATGGTGAGCCTATAATTCCCAAGGATGAGCCAATAGACAAGGTGGATCCAATAACGAATTTTCATGGTGAGCGTATAATTCCCAAGGATGAGCCAATAGATTGGGAAAGCTTTCCAATTTCCGAACTCAATTTACTTATCTTCAACAAGCCAAAGAGAACTAAATCTAGAGCAATCAAGAAAGTCAATCTTGTGACTCTCAGAACCAAGACCCTAACCAAATCTCAACCTACAGTCAACAAGGGAAATCTTTTATATATATGTGACATCAAGGAGTTTTCAGATTTAAACCTCTACTTGAATGAATTGGAAGAAGTGTGAGGGATTGATGTTCACATACATCTTCCTGAAAGACTGGTGTTTAAGTACAAGGGAGGGAGAGAAATCACATGGCCTCTTCACAGGATTCTTCAAGAAAGTTGCTCTGTACTGATAAAGATCTTCTCATCCTTCAAGAAAAACTTTGGTTTCAATGTAACTGCAAGGAAATTGGTCCTAAAGAAGATAGAAGATCTAAGGAGTAATAAACCCAAGAATGTACTTCCAAGAACTCTAACAATTCCCTTCATAGGAAGTAGAGTGCATTTGAGGCCTTATTGGCTGATGCAATTCATGGATGACAAGGGTGTTAGAAGATTCTTTAGACTGGATGACCAATTGAGTATCTCTAGCAATGAGACTCTATTGGAAATGCAAGAAAAGCTGGATCTATCTAAAGCTGATGAACTTGAATTCCACAGACAACTACAGAATCAAATAGAAGAGAATAATAGGAAGCTTGGGAAGAAATCCAGACAATCAAGGAAATAGAATCATCTTCTCAGTCTAGAGGAGCACCTTGATAATGATTGTGGGAACTCTTTGAAAACTTTGCTTTATTCAATTTTTAATAAATTTTGTAGCACTTATCAGTTTTATCTACTATATCTCAATCTGTACATTTAGGGTATTTTATTATCATCAAGTTTCTCTTAATTTATGGCTACAATTCTAGTAGACATAAATTGGGGGAGATTGTTAGGAATATGTTGTGAACTTGATGATAAGATAAACAAAACACCTTAGTAGATTTAACTTAGTGATTTTGTAGCTTTCAACAGATGATCACTTTCACTATCCGTTGAAAGAGTAGCTTATGTAAATAAGTTTAGTAGCACATTTCTGCATTCTTGTATAAGCTTAGTGAACTAGATTTCTGAGAAATGTTTAGGTCATGTTAACTACTAGATTGATACGCAAGATAGGTTGGTTAATTATAAATAGATGATTCCTTGTAATCTTTTATAAGTGAAGTGGAGTTAACTATCAAGAAAATAGTCTCAACGGATGTTTCAAAAAGTTTCAACGGATGTTCAGTCAAGCTTCAATGGATGCTCAGATAAAGCTTCAACGGATGATCCATAAAGCTTCAACGGATGATCCATAAAGCTTCAACGGATGATCAGCCAGAGTATCAACGGATGATCATACATAGCTTCAATGGATGATTCAATGAAGTTCCAATGGATGTTCAAATTTAAAGAGTAGTTGTTAGTGACTTGAGAGTCACATGCGTTGATTGTATCCAATAGGAATGTGGCAGCCTAATTACTGGTTTTAGAGAACAAAGAAGCATTATCATTTTCATGCAACTTAGAAGATATTCAAAGATGCTGGAATAGAGTAATGAAATAGCATGGAGTTAGACTAGATATAATTTTGTTTTATTATCTTGTCTTACTGTCATATAATTGGTGATATATAAATCAAGTGTAGCAAGTAGAACAATTAACTAAGCAAGCTTATTTTTAGAGAAACATATAAGGCTGTATTTTGTAAGAATTTCTCTGTAGTCTTGTTTGTTCAACTTGTAAGCAACTGTGTGCTATTCAAAGTATCACAAAGTTCTCTATCTGATATATATATATATATATATCTATCTGGTGGAAACTTTCAAATCCACCAGAAAGTTTTAAAAGCTTGTGTTTTATTACTTAGTATTTTGATTTCTATTATTCTTTCATTCCGCATTACTGCAAATCAAACACTATTATATATATTGAGTTAGAACAATTTTAAAATCTCAAAAAGAAGCTAGAATTACATTCAACCCCCCTTCTGTAATTATTGTTGTATTGTTTGGGAATAACAACTTCGTTTTAATATATTATTATAGATTAATGATGACAATATAACATGACAATATATATATATATTACAAAATAAATCTTAAGATATAAATATACGATCAACATAATCATCAATTAAATTAAAAGAGGTTAATATGAAAAGAGAAATACGAGAATTACAATATACATACAACCATTCAAAATTTGAATAGAATTCAAAAAAATAAAAGTAGGTAACTAGTCATATTCATAAATATAAACATAAAATTTGTACAAAAAATAAAAAAAAAGATACAAAAGCTCTTGACTAATTATATATTCACCACTTTGAAATAATATGCAAAATCAAAAATACCTATAAATAATGGGAGAAATAGAGATAAAAGATCAATAAGGAGTAAAAAAGTTGTGAGAGACGATGATTAATAAAATGCTATATTTATATAGTAGAATTAAAGATAGCATACATATAGTTATATATGCAGTTATACTGTGTTCCAGAATTTTTTGCCGGAGTGAAAAGAAAGAAATATATGTGAAAAAATGATTTTTTCAGCTAAGTTATGGAAGGAAGTATACTGGATACGAGTATTTAAATATGTGCCGAACTTTTTATTTTAAATATTAAAAACATAGTAGAACGGAGGGAGTAGTTATATTACGTTTGAATGTTGTTGCACCTAAATTTGTAAATACAAACTCGTTTTCTCATATAGTTTATAATTTGTACTTTATAGTTTATAATGCTTTTGTAATTCTTTAGCTCCTTATACCTATTTGGATATGTACAACAAAATACTGCAAAACTCTAAAGGAAGGACCAGTAAACTCATAAAATCATTTTTTGAAAATTTTAGAAGTGAGGCAAGAGTGTCGAAAATGCTTGATTTAAAGTGAAATGCCGGTATCATGTGACAACTCCTTTGTCCATCTGATCTTTCACTTAGCTGATTTTCCTTAAATCACTATGTAAATTAAGTTGTAGACCTTCCACGTAACTCTGTTAAGTGTAAGATAAGGTTGTAACTCTAGTCGGGCGGTTCGCGAGCTTGCTCGGCACAACCTCGTTTCAGTGGGCTCGAATACGCTCGCTTAGTTAAACGAGCCGAGTTTGGATAGAGATTCTGGCTCGTTTGATTAAATGAATCATCTCAGCTTGACTCATGAAATTAAACTAGCTGAATTCGGGTAGAGATTTAGTCTCAATTACGTAACGAGCCACTCGACTCGACTTATGAAATTAAATAAGCCGAGTTCGAATAGAGATTTAGAATCGATTAAGTATAAATTTAAACGAGCCGGCTCGCCCGTGTAAACCGGCCCGTTTAGTTTAACGAGTTGGCTCGACTTGACTCGAGAAATTGAACGAGTTGAGTTGGGCAGCGGTTTAGGCTCGATCGGCTCGACTCAGCTTGATTAACCTCGGCTCGAATTACAGCCGCCTCGAAACTCGGCTCGCTCGGTCCGAATTACATCCCTAGTGTAAGAACACTCATAGATTGACAAGTTGATTATTCTTTGTTTCCAAAAAGTTTCTTATTATGAACCTTGAGACTGTCTGTATCTGATAACTTTGAGTAAACTGTGATATGGTTTTCTTGGACCCCTTAATAGGCGGAAAATGAACAGTAAAATACTGTAGCAAAAGTAGCCGTGAATAGTAACTAATGAATAGTAAAAGGTACATGAATAGTAAAAATGAAATAAAATTTGAAGGTTAAATGAGACCTCCGACAAGAATAAATAGAGAAAGGAATAAAAGATATAAATCTAAAATAATAGCAACTCTATTAATTTTATTTATAGTAGAAAACAAAGTAACACAACAGATGTGTAAGAAAATTTTATACAGACAATTAATCTGACTTATGGAAGATTTAAGGATACGATCAATTCAGTATATAGCTGATAAAGAACCAACATATAATAGGCTAATAAATCAACATATTGAAAGTTGTAAAATAAGCATGCAAATAATAAATGAAAAATTAGATATTATAGCTATATTACAAACAATGCTGGAAGAAAGAGATGAAAAAATTAGGAGACTAGAGGAAGAAAAGTTTTTATTAAAACGAGAAAAATTTATTAAAGAAACTAATTTAGAAATCGAAATAAAAGATTTAAAAGAAGTATTAACTGAACAATATAGACTAATAGACGATTTAAGACAAAAAATTAAAAAATGAATTGGACAGATCCAAATGCAATAACTAGAAATAATAGAAAACTAAAGCAATTAATAAAAAATCAAGAAAAATTAGAAATAGATCTGGAAAAATTACTAGAAAGAAAAAATAAAATAACATGGACAAGAGAGAATAACGAAGAAATTATGAGAATTTACCAACAACTTGGAAATATGATAATAACATTTAGAAATGATAAACTAAGAATACAAGGACTTAAAAGAATAATTTTAACAAATAATATAACTGGATAAAATATAGATGGATAAAATGTCATTAGAAGAAATAAGTGAAAAACAAGATATATATTATCAAATGGATGAATACGAAGGAGGAACATCACAAACCCTAAGTTTTAAACCAGATATATATAATCAAATTCAAAGTGAAACAGAAGAATTAACAATAAAAAAGATATTCAAGACATCATATTTTGAAAGAAATAAGGAAGTTAGGTATATAGCCCAAAAACATGAGAATGTAATAGATATAGATACAATAAATGGAAAAACAAGAATAAATTTAATAACAGATGGATTAATAAAAAGAGAATTATCCAAATTAAAACAAAAGGAAGCAAATAAACTAAAAAATATATATTTTGGAGCAATAGAATTATCAATAAAAGCATATTTTCAGAAAAATATCGATACTCCTATACAGATATATGTATTGGATGATAGAATAATAGGAAATATACAAGATTCATTAATAGCGGTAATAAAAGGAAACTTGATATATCAGAAATTAAAATTTATAATACAACCCGATTTCAGTATATCACTAAGGGATGAAAATAAAGAAAGATCTTTAACATTATACTATAAGTTAGATGGAATAAAAATGCGAAAAGGAAGTAAAGTTATTAGTATAGAAACCAAAATGGTTTATGCTATGACTGGAAACCATCACGTAAAGAAACAAACGGAATTAGGAATAATAGTACCAAAGTTATATAATGATATATTAGAAAAAATTGAACATAAAGAAGAATCTCAAATAACAATCCTAGAAGAAATTACAATAGATTTTAGTAATAGACAAATGATTCCAAGGCAAAGAATTAAACCAATATTAGAAGGATCTAGATTAAGTTTTAGAAAAGAACAAAATCCTATAAGATTAATTAGATCAATGAGTATGACGAGTAGAAAGATAGATTTAATAAAAATAGATACTGATAGTTTGAAAATAAAAATAATAATATTTGACGAAACAATAACAAGAGACTGTATAGCAGAAATTAATACCGGAGCTACCAAAAGTTTTATTCATATAAGCAAGGTAAATGAAGAAAATTGTAAATGGATAGAACCTCAGACTTACAGATATGCAGAAAATGATAGAGAAATATTTATTACTAAATGTACTAATTATAGTTTAAAATATTAGACTTGGAATACAATATAAATATAGGAGTAATAGAATATGATAGTTCGAGTGAATTATTATTAGGAAGCGATTTCTTAAAAATGATAAATTATAAAATTAATAATAATGGAATAAAGATAGTAGAGCAAGGAAAAGAAAGATTTATAGAAAAACTATGAATATACAAGAAAAATTAAAGAATAAGAAAGAAAAGTTAAAGAAAATACAGAGTATGTTAGAAAGCGAAATAGATTCACAAATAAAATACTTAGAATATAAGGAAAGACAAACAAAGTTAGAAAATGATATTAAGAAATTAGAAGAACAGAGTAAAAATACTAGTAAATATTGGATAGATGTTGGAAATGGTTGGAAGAAGCGAATCAACAAATAATAAAATGTCAGACTCAGAATTTATAAAAAATTTATGGGAAGAAATAATAGTTAAGGAAAAACTAAATGCAATAATGAGATTGGTAGAAAAACAAGATAATCAAGAAAATTTGAGACAAATAATAAGAGAAGAATTAACAAGCTTATGGAATAATTCTGAAATACCTACTTTAAAAATGATACTAGAGAAGTTAATAAAATTAGAAGAAGGAAAACAAAAAATTATACCAGAAAAAGAAATTACAAATAAGCCAGAACTAAAAGCCATAAATGCATGGAGAAGAGTTAATGAGCCAATGATGATAGATATAAGTAAAATGAAACCTAATATATCTGAACCAATAGGAAAGGTATTAGATAATTTGGGACAACTTAGTAAAAAAGGAAAGTTCTAATGGAAACTAAAGAACAAAAAGAATATAACGTGATAACATTTTTAAAGAATCATGGAAAAGAAATTTTAGAAAGAGAAAAATATAAGTATGAACCATTAAAAAAGGAAACAACTAGTGAAAACAAAGCTGAGTTTAAGATTGATACAACTGTGATAGAATATTTAAAGTCAAAATTAGAACAACAAAAGGAAGAAGTAGAAGAAATAAGGACGGAGAATAAAAAACTACGATTAAATACTAATGAAGAATGGTTAGAAAAATATAAAAAATATAAAAATAAATATAAAGAAACTAAAAAGGAACTAAAAGAGGTAAAAAGAGATTTAAGACAAACAAAAAAGGAATTAAATGAAAAAACAGAAGAAAATAAAAAAGAAATAGAAATATTGAAAAGGCAATTAAATAAGTTAAAAGACAAAAAAAAGGATACAAGTGAAGTTTCTAGTACTGTATCTACAAATAATAATACAAGCACTAGTGAATCGGAACAAGATAATTTAGGAAAAACGGTGAATATAATAGAAGAATATAACAGTAGTAATAAAACAAGAATCGAATAGTGACCAAGAAGATAAAAATAATTATACTGATATAGAAACTGAAGGAATAAAAAATGAGGAGATGGATAACTATCCAGAAGAAGAAGTAACCGACCATAATATGGAAGTTATAACAAGATATAGGAACACGATACCAAAACACATACCAATAGGACAACATAATGAATTTAAAGAATTCATAGGATCAATGTCACAAGGCGTAAACTTAAATGGATACTTTTTAGACTTAGATAATGTATATGAAGAACAAGAAATTAGCAGGAGAATAACTGATTGGAATTTAGGAATGTATATAGCATTAATGAATTCCACTCATACAGATGAGTTAGAATATACTTATAACTTGATTTCAAAAACGTTAATTGGAAAGGTAGCATATTGGATAGAATCCATAGAATATCAGTTAAAAACTGAAGTACTAAGGTATGCAACGGATTGGAAATCAATGTTACAAATATTTGATATGATATTAAAAAGAGAATTCTTAGGAGAACCTTGGATAGTAGCTAGAGACCAAGTTCTAATAGAAAGAAAAATAGAAATAATAATGAATCTAAATAACATGAAATGCTGTAAAATTAACAAATTACCAGAATATACTATAAGTTTTACTAAATTCTTTTATGAAGCTAGATTCTTACCCGAAGAAGGACATATATACCAACAATTATATTATGATCATTTACCAGAACCTTATAATACTGAGATAACTAAGGAATATAATAAGTTAGAACCCCGTGAGAACACTCTGGGTGAAAGAATAAGAGTACTAAGAGGATATCTAATGAGAAAATTTGAAGAATATAGGGTACAACAGAAGGTTAAAAAGGATAAAAAACTAGGATTAAGAGAAATATGTGGATTCACTGAAAGAAGACTAGTATTTGGATGTGAAGATAAAAAACCCTATAGGAACTATAAGAAGAGGTATAATAAGAAAAAATCATATGATAAGTACAGAAGCAAACAAAATAGAAATAATTATCCCTATAAATACAACAGATTTAAGAGAAAAAGATTTAGGAAATTTAGAAATACACCAGAAAATAGGAGAAGATATAAAAATAAGAGAAAGTTTAGAAGAAAACCTTTTAAAAAGAAAGATATAAGTGAATGTAAATGTTGGAATTGTAATGAAAAAGGACATTATGCTAATAAATGTCCTAAACTGAAAGAAAAGAAAGTAAAATATATAAATACATCACAATTCATAATGAAAATAGAACAAATTAAAGAAGATGACAATAGATGGTATGAATATGAAGAGTTTTATATTAGTGAAACTGATAATGAAATAAACTTTATAAATTATGAATCATCTAGTGAAAGCAATTGGGAGGAATGGTAGCAATATACATAGAAGCAGATGTAGAATATAAAAAATATAAATTCCTAAAACAAAAAATATTTATAGATAATGGAGCAGATCTATGTCTAGTAAAAAAGGAAGTTTTAGCTTCATATAGATGGGAAAAATCTAATGCACATAGAACTAGGGTATCAGGATTTAATGAACAAAAGAAGGAATTAGATGTAATAGCAAAAAACATGAGAATAAAGCTAAATAAAACATTATTCAGTCTACCTATTATATATCAGAATAAGATGAAGCAATCTATATTATTAGGAAATAACTTCTTAGATTATTTTAAAACACATATAGTAACTTCAAATACCCTATCATTACAAACTCCGTGTAATAAGTGGATAGTATTAAAAAGAATTATGCCAATAAGTACTATAAATACTATAAGAATAAACAATCTAAGAATAGAAAGAAATAATAATCTACAAGAATTAACTGAAAAATATAATAATTTATTAAAATCCAACTTCGGAGAAAATCCTATGAGTTTATGGGATAAGGAAAAGATATATGCTGAAATAAAATTATTAAACCCTAATGATATAATAAGATCTAAACCTATAAGGTATAGCCCTTCAGACCAAAAAGAATTTGATAATCAAACCAATGAATTATTAAAACTAAAATTGATACAAGAAAGTAAAAGTCCACATAGCAGCCCGGCTTTCCTTGTAAGAAAACATAATGAACAGAAAAGGGGAAAAGCCCGTATGGTAATAGACTATAGAGAATTAAATAAGAAAACTATATTTGATGGATATTTCTTACCATATAAAAGAAATCATATAAATAGACTAGGAAATAAGAAATGGTTTAGTAAATTCGATTGTAAAAGTGGATTTTGGCAAATAAAATTAACCAAAGAATCAAGACCTTTAACAGCCTTTAGTGCTCCGCAAGGACATTATGAATGGATAGTATTACCCTTTGGATTAAAAAATGCGCCACAAATATTTCAAAGAAGAATGGACCAAATCTTTAGAAAATTAAAAGATTTCTGCATAGTATATGTAGACGATATATTAATATATAGTGAAACTCTAGAAGAGCATATAAAACATTTAGAGCAATTTATAAAAATAATAAACCAGCATGGAATATTATTTTCTGAAAAGAAATCTGAAATCTTTAAGAATAAGATAGAATATTTAGGATACAAAATAGATAAAGAAGGTATACAATTACAAGATCATATAGTAACAAAGATTGTAAATTTTAAGGATAAATTAGAAAATAAAAAAGAGGTACAACAGTTTTTAGGAATAGTAAATTATGCCTCAGATCATATTAAAGACTTACCTAAATTAAGAAAACTATTACAGGAACTAACAAAAAATAAACCTTTTGAATGGACAAAAGAACATGAAAATTGTATAAAAATTCTTAAGGAAAAGGTGAAAGATTTACCAAAACATAGAATACCCATAGAAACAGATCATTTAGAATTATATACTGATGCTAGCGATATAGGATGGGGAGCAGTCCTAATAGCATATGAGAAGGATGACATAGATAAAGAAAAGCCACATATATGTGGATATGCAGGAGGAACTTGGAAACCTAATGAATCAAACTACCACATAAATGAAAAAGAACTATTAGCTGTAAAATATGGGATTAAGAAGTTTCATTATCAATTATTGCCTGTTAAATTTGTAGTAAGAACAGATAATACTCAAGTAAAAGCCTTTATTACTAATAAAATAGAATTATTACCAGAATTAAATAAAAGAAGAAAATGGCAATCTTTTTTCTGTTGTTATGATTTTGTAATAAAAAATATACCAGGAACAAAAAATGTGTTAGCTGACTATCTTAGTAGAGAAAATAAACAATGAAAATAGAATATACTAGCAGACAAGCTCAACCATGGAAAATAATATCGGGATCTTTAATAATATGGACTACTACTTTAGAAGCTGTAGAATTCATAATAAATTTTGCTCTCGAAGGATTAGATGAAAATAATACAGAAAAACTAGAAAAAGCATATAAAGGATTTCTAGAAGTAGAAAAACACATTGGTTATTATTTCACTCCTAATAGAAGGTATATTGATGAATTATTAATATCAATTATTAGAAAATTAAATGTCATTGAATGTCATGTATTTTGTTTTTGTAAAGGGAAAATTTAATTGTTTGTTGTTCTTAGCAGGATATGGAAAATTTTGAGAAATATATCACTGATGTCACTTCTCATATATCAACCAATAATGAAAAAATCACCAAACTCCAAAAGGAGATAGAAACCCTGGTTCAGGAGAACCAATATTTTCTGAAACAAATTATGGAAGCTATAAAAGACAAAACAACTCTACAAGCTTCAGTTGCAATCCCTACAATAAAACCTATGACATTTTCATCAAAGCTTGCAACCATGCCATCACCTTCAACCAACATATCAACTACTCTGTCAAATTTATCAATGAGTGATAGGCTGAAACACTCACCTGAGATAGTGAAAACATATGAGCAAATGATGAAATATTATGATTATAAATCTAACCCTGATGTTTGCAGACTGACAAAATCTACAAAATATCCCAGATATATTTGTTATGAAAATGCAAAACCTGACATAGTCTATAACCTGTTTATACATGGTTTTGTTGACAAGATCTTAACAAATGAAACCATGTATTGTATATCAAAACTACCAAGTATAATTGTCAAATCCATGGAAGCTATGGTACGGGAAATGGGAGCAGGCTCATACGGAATACAAGTTTTTGATGCATCAACTGATCTGGTTGGAAAACCTATAGTAATATGCCAACTATTCAAATTAGGAAGGAATATGGCAGATATTGTGGGAGAAACCAAAAGCTTGAAATTGCCAAATCCTTGTGATATTAACAAATTTCAAGAATGGTTATGTGAAAAACGAGCCATTGGTCTAGCTACCCTCAGGTCCAAAATACAAGATATACTACGAGTTCGGAAAGTTATAATCATTTCTGAAAGCCATGGTGGAGGTTTCACCGAAAGTATAATAACCTTATATTATGATAATACTATACAAAATTTAGGTACTATGGCATTAGAGATAATGCTTGATAAAATAGAAAACCTGAAATATAATCATGCAAAACATACTACTGAATATTATCAAAGAATAACAGGTCCTAGAAAGAGACCTATTATCAGTCTAAAAGATAATGATAAAGGGAATTCTGATCCCTTTGCATGATACAAAAATGGTGTGATACACCAAAACACTGTAAATTGAATGGTGAAAACCAAAAAATATGAAAGAGCTATATTACCAGAAGATAAAAGATTCCTTTCAACAACAAAATATCAAGGCAAAATGACAAAAATGGAAAAAGAAGAAAAGGAAAAGCAGATTCCCTGGAAAAAATGACAGATCCTGCAAGATATCATGGCAGACACAGAAGATAAAGATGAATAAAATATGAAGAGACGACAAAAGAAGAAATGGCAGACAAAGAAATTGCAGACAAAGAAAATAAAAGATTCGTGGAAAAACCTGCAAAAGAGAATTATTAGTAATTATGTAAAAGAAACCGGTTATCCCGGTAATCTGTAACCATATAGAAGGACTACTATAAATAAGTCCATACATAAAATGTAAAGAATATCAAAAAAATTTCTGAAGTTCAATTCTCTCTTTGAATATGTCTGGCTAAACTTCTTCACTCTCTATAAACTCTACTAAGAATACATCATAATAATAGAAAAGATTATTTTATATGTATCATATACAATCAGGAAAATAATACCTTGGGAAATAGCAATATGGAAGAGACCGTGTGAGGACTCCTGCATCCAGCCAAGAATATCCAAAGGAGCTTGGAGAGCGTTGAGGATAATAGGGCAAGGGTGAGTTGAGACTTCCGGTGACCAGAAAGCTATTGTAAGAGGTAAAAATTCTGATTTAAATCTTATTGTGTATGATAGTATTATAAAATAATGTTCTCTAAGATTATGATGTTTAATTAGTATGAGGTTATAGGGATGATTTCATTTAAAATAATGAATTCGTTTTTGTCTACTGCTTACTACATGCAAATATTAATCAATATGAATATGTATTTTAATGCGCCTTCCCTCTTTAGAGTTGTGGGATATATAAACGATCCAGAAATTGGTTCCCCCAAAAATTGGCCCTCCACCCTAAATCAGCACGAACGATAAATCCCACGCCATCTGACCCGTTCTGACCTGGCATGCCGCGTCCGTGTTTTTCTTTACCCACCCATCAGGAGACCTATACCATTAGCGATTAGAGGACAAGTTCCGGGCATAATTTTTAACCCTTTACTCCCTGGCTCGCTTCCATTCCACATCCCTATTTATTGTCCTTGACTGAACACCAAAACTAAATATATTAGTTCGGTTCCAGAGCCAATTGTTTCTTCTATGCCATAAGTTCCAACAAACCAGCCCCGCCAAGGCATTTTGCTCTAGATAACCACACTGGAAAACTCTCTTTAACATCGACAATACTGTATCATTAGGATATACTACCTCCGTCCCTCTTATTTCTTTACAATTTTTTTCACATGTTTGACACACATTTTAAGACAACTATAAAATATATTTCTGTAATTTATTTTTAAAATTTTCTTTTTTTGTATAAAAGTTTGAACATTATATTTTTATTTAGAAAAAAAAAATTTAAAAATAATTATGTAACTACATTTAATAAGAGTATTAAAGAGCGTGTCGAGTCTCCGATCCAAATGTAAAGAATTGAGGGGGACGGAGGGAGTATTAAACTGCATCAGTTAATCCCACTTTAGCCCACACCTCCTTCACAAAACAACAGCCAAACAGCACGTGCACATCATCTTCTCCAATTAACTGACAACAAGAACACATAGAGCTGATATATCTAAATTTCTTCCTTAGAGCATCACTGTGGAAGGACTCGGTGACATGAACACCACAGAAAGTTTATTGCTTTACCAGGTAATTGAAGTCCATAAAGCCTCTTCCAAAACCATTTTTTAGAGTACTCGAATTCTCATCGTAATCGTCTGTAACAGTTTTTCACCTTAAATATTCCCTTATCATTAAAAGACCAGAGCCACGAATCTTCTCTATTGTTCACTAGAATTGGAATGTGCTTTATCAGTTCATAATCCCGATCACTACATATATCTCTAAGCACGTCGTCATCCCATGTTCTTTTACTCTCATCTAATAAGTCTTCAACTATTGGGTCCTTTAATTCTTCAGGCATGTCAGTAGTGAAATAGCCATTTACCGGACAGGGGAGCCACGACACCTGCCAAATTTTCGTACTCCGACCATTCCATATTTTTACGTCTACACTCTTGACATAACATCTCTTGTGCTTCTGTTAAAATTCTCCAAGTTAAGCTAGGATTATTTTCCAAGCTTGGTCTCTAAAAAACTTGAGTATGGGAAGTATCGAGCTTGCATAATACTTGTCACTAGCAGGTTTGTGCCACTTATAATGCGCCAGGCCTGCTTAGCCAGCATTGCAATATTAAACTCCCTCAGCCTCTTGAACCCCAACCCACAATCCTCCTTCACCGAACACAGTTGATCCCAGGACAACCATTTTAACCTATTACTCGGTTCACTTCCCCCCCCCAACCAAAATGCATTTAGCTTCTTCTCTATCCTGTCACATATCTACTCCGGAATAAGCCGCATCAGCATCCAGAAATTTGGAACCACTTGAGCAGCCGTTTTCAATAAGATTACCTTTCTAGCTTTAGACACGACTTGATTTTTCCATCCCTGAAGTTTCTGCTCGACTTTCTCTGTAAAAATTGAAAAGGTTGCCACGTTTCTACTCCCTCAAAACATTGGCATCCCCAAGTATTTACCTGGGTTTTGAGCTTCCTTAACTCCCAATTGTTCACACAAATCTGTTTTATTAGCTGAACTGGTATTTGTAGAGAAGGGGATTGCTGACTTAGAGTGACATATTTTCATGTTTGACCAGAATTTTTCTCGTAACATTGGCCTCCATCTTATTTTCTCAGCAGAAAATGTAGCAGTCATCCGCAAATAAGAGGTGAGAAGTTGCGGGAGCTCCTCGAGCAATAGAACAGCCATGTATGCAATCCACCTCCTCATTTCGACGAATCATAGTGTTGAGCCCCTCCACACACATAATATAAATGTAAGGAGATAGAGAATTGCCTTGGCGAATTCCTCAATTTGGAATGACATCTCCAAATACATTACCATTACAAATAAAACTATATGAAATCGAAGAGATTAACCCCATAATTCTAGTAATCCACAAGTTATAAGATCATATTTCGAATAAAATCCCACTCCAAACAGTCATAAGGTTTTGAGATGTCTATTTTAAAGCCATCAATGCCATTTGATCATTGTGACAATCATCTCATATAACAGTTCACCTCGAAAACGATCAAAGCATTATCATTTAGAAGCCGTCCCCCAATGAACGCACTCCGCTTATCTGAAATTAAACTCTTTAAGCACGCCTTTTATCTATTCACCAATACTTTTGAGAATATCCGAACAAGCACATTACACAGAGAATTAGGTCTTAGATCAGTTATTGGCACTTTAACCTTGGGGTTCAACAAACCAATGTCTGATTTACACCGTTCAGAAGCTCCCCAGTACGCATATATTCTTGGCAAAATTAAACCACATCTCCATCAACTATACCCTAGTAAGTTTGAAAGAAATCGGGATTTAAGCTGTCTACACCAGGCGATTTATCCGGGTACATAGAGTACACAACATGTTTTACCTCCTTAAGTGTAACCTTCTCTACTGACTCGTTATTTTCCACCTCCGTAGTTTACTAGCTCACGATCTGATAATCTTCCATTTGAACAAGATAACTTAAATAAGTCCGAGAAATAGCTTATGACAGTACCTTGAATTTCTTCCTCTATTTCCATCCACTCCCTATCCTTGTTTTTTATTCGATGAAATGCATTGTTACTTCTTCAAGCTGATGCTAATATATGAAAAAAAACTAGTATTTTGATCTCCATGTTGCAACCAAAACACTTTAGCTCGTTGCTTCCAATAAATTTCTTTTTCCCCCAAAAAGTTTGAGAACTCCCATCTAAAAACATTATAAACCCGGATCCCAGCCTCATCTCTACGAGCCCTAAACTTTCTTAATTTATGTCAACACTCCAGCATCTTTCGATTAAACTCTTGGCTTTGCCCCTCCCCATTCTCGAACCTAAACCGCCTAGTAAGTTATCTTGTTCAAATGGAAGATTATCAGATCGTGAGCTAGTAAACTACGGAGGTGGAAAATAACGAGTCAGTAGAGAAATAGCTTATGACAGTACCTTGAATTTCTTCCTCTATTTCCATCCACTCCCTATCCTTGTTTTTTATTCGATGAAATGCATTGTTACTTCTTCAAGCTGATGCTAATATATGAAAAAAAACTAGTATTTTGATCTCCATGTTGCAACCAAAACACTTTAGCTCGTTGCTTCCAATAAATTTCTTTTTCCCCCAAAAAGTTTGAGAACTCCCATCTAAAAACATTATAAACCCGGATCCCAGCCTCATCTCTACGAGCCCTAAACTTTCTTAATTTATGTCAACACTCCAGCATCTTTCGATTAAACTCTTGGCTTTGCCCCTCCCCATTCTCGAACCTAAACCGCCTAGTTTTTGGTATATAAACCTTTTTGTTTGGGGTTAAATACAACGACAAGTGATCAGAGGTGGCCACTTCAATAACTCTGACTTCAGCTGAATTAAACATATCACGCCAGCCTTGATTTGCAAATCCATGATCAAGGCATTCATGAACCCAATTTGGCTCCCCTCGAGACTTCTCCTACGTAAAATTTCACATACAAAACCCAAATCCATCAAACCACATTTTGTATTGTGTTATCAAATCCATTTAAACAGTAGCGAGGATGATCTCTACCTCCACACTTCTCATCATCAAAAATCTAATCATTAAAATCTCTAATTATACACCACGAGAGATCTAACTTCCATGCTAAATAAAGAATCAGGTTCCACGAATCAACACGTCTTCCTCACTCTGAAAAATCGAAAATATGTGTATCTCCATCTTCCTGCTTGATCATTTTCCACCTCAAAGTCAATAAAATGCCAATTTATTTCAATAATCTCACAATCACTTACGTTCTTCTACAATAAGGCGAGACCACCACTATACCCTACTGCATCCACCACCACGTACCGTACAAAGTTAATCTCTTTACAAACTATGTCGACTTTAATTTTGTAGCTAAAGTTTCAGAAAGAAATATAAAGTTGAGCTTGTATTATTTTGTGATTTCTTTAAGAAACCTAACTGGCCCTGGGTTTGCCCAACCCAGTTTAGTTTCAGGCAAGGACACTCATTGCATTAGGCGGCCCCTATCACGTTTGTTGGTCCATTTGTTTAATTGAGTCCAGCTATCAATTCTGTTTGATTCTCGTCCACGAAATCCTCATCATTTAATCATTTTTTAATCCAATATAACTATTTTCTTATCCAATGTTTTTCCCTCTGAACTGTCAGCTTTTTTGTTTGGAAAATTGATAAGCGGCATTTTATACCACTTAGAACGTCTTAAAATGGCTTAAATTGGTGTCTTGAAATCAAGTATTTTGTGTATTTAATGCGTTTTTCTAGTGTTTATGCATTTCAGGGTATTAGTTGCATTTCGGGGGAGGAATCATCAAGAATAAGCCTTGGCATGTGTTCACCATTGCGAGAGGAAAGGAATGGGCAGATTAAGGCGAAGAAACGGAGCAAGCTTGGAATTTTTCCAGTAGGGTCCTGCGCGCCCGCGCAGCAATGCTGAGCGGTCGCGCAAGGTCGGGGAAAAAGCTGAATTATTTTAGACTTCTATCTTTGTGTGGCTTCCAACTTCTATGTAATCTGAGTTTTATGGGACTATTATATAGGTAGATTTGAGACGTTTTCATAGAGAGTATTAAGGAGATTATGTTTTAGATTGTGTTTTACGCAAGAAGCGAAGGAGATAAGGAAGAAGACTGATTTAGCACACTGCAACGAAGAGGAAGCATATATTCTTGTGATTCTTGTTTCGTTGTAACGTTGGATGCTAGTTTTCTTGCTTTGACTTATTTACTCTTGTGACGTACTCTGTTTTAATATAATTAGTTTAGTTATTATTTTCTTGTGTTTGTTTATCATGATTTCATATGAACCCATGATGGCGATGAGTTCTATTATGGGCTAATCGTGATCATGGGGTTACAATGGATTTATTATGGAATTCTTTAGTTAATTGTTTAATACTTTAGTGTGTGATGATTGTATGATATCTAGTATTGGTTGCGCGTATTCGTCTTATGTGCGTCGCGAACATATAAGATAGGGTGTTAATCTCTTGTGAAGTGACGGTGGATCTTGAGATTTAGAACTTGCCATGCTAGCATAGGTTCATGTATGTTGTGCATGATTAGTGGGTAACTCTAACAGTTTTATTTGCCCTATGTAATCAAAAGGAATAACTTGTGGTTAAATCGTTGTGTTGTCAATTTCTGTAGACATATAGGAACTCAACATAATTGATGACTATTCAACTTCTATCTTAATTGTGGATGCTTGGTAGAATGGTATTAGTACAATGAAAGTTGGCTTTTATCAGTTTCGTGTTATTCGATTAATGTCATCACTGTCACATGCTAAATGTAATAACAATGGCTATAGAAGGAAGTAATAATGAAGTTGTGATCTCATGAGTGTTTTATTATTGATAATTTGAAGTGTTATTTAAGTGGTTAATTAAGTAGTTAATTATAGTTAATATTTGATCAACAATTTTAAGTGTTATTATCTTAACATTGAGAAGTAATCATACATTGGTGAGTGAGTTTAATTAGACAATAATTTAGTCTGAGTCTCTGAGGGAACGAACTAGAAAGTATTCTATATTACTTACGAACGCGTATACTTGCGTGAATATTAGAGCGTGTTTTCGCCCTAACAAGTTTTTGGCGCCGCTGCCAGGGACTCGGCATATTTGTTTAGTTTATATACTTACCATCATTGGTCATTAGGACTCAGTGATTAGGACGTAGTAGTTACTTACTCTTTTCGGTTGTGTTTCAGGTACTTTAGCCAGCGTTTATGCAAACTCGTTCTCGTGCTCGCAAGAGGACTTTAGATACAACTGAGGAGACAAACGAAGTTCTTGATATTCCGGAGAAGTTAGATTTTGAGGATTCGGATTCAGGTGCTGAGCAGAAAGAACCAGTAAACATGGGAGATCGTATTGTTCAAGCTGATCCAGCTCTTATGGATTTTTCTCGGCCTAAAATTGATGATATTCAGTCAAGCATCCTTCATCCGTCTATTCAAGCTAACACCTTTGAAATCAAGCCGGGGCACTATTCAGATGGTGCAGAATTCTGTTTCTTTTGGAGGAGCGGCAACTGAAGACCCCAACATGCACATAAGGAATTTTGTCGAGATCTGCAGCACTTTTAAGTATAATGGCGTGACTGATGAGGCTATCAAGTTGAGGCTTTTCCCATTCTCACTGAGGGATAAGGCTAAAGACTGGTTACATTCTGAACCAGCTGGGTCCATCACTACGTGGCAAGATCTTGCGCAAAAGTTTCTGGTGAAGTTTTATCCAATGGCAAAGACTGCTGCTATGAGGAGTGCTCTTACTCAGTTTGCGCAGCAACCTACAGAATCTATGTGCGAGGCTTGGGAACGCTACAAGGAAATGTTGAGAAAATGTCCACATCATGGAATGCCGGATTGGATGGTAATCACTGGTTTTTATAATGGTTTGGGGGCCCAATCTCGGCCCATGCTCGATGCAGCAGCTGGAGGAGCCTTATGGGCTAAAAGCTACACTGAGGCGTATAATCTTATAGAGACAATGGCTGCAAATGAGCATCAAAACCCAACTCAAAGGATGACGTCAGGCAAGGTCGCAGGTATTCTGGAAGTTGATGCAGCCACCGCTATTGCAGCCCAGCTCCAAGCGCTATCAATGAAGGTTGACTCTCTGGCTACGTATGGAGTTAATCAAATAGCTATGGTTTGTGATCTTTGTGCAGGTTCTCATGCTACGGATCAGTGTTCTCTTGTCAACGAATCTGTTCAGTATGTGAATAATTATCAGCGACAACAGCAGCCTGTGCCAGCGACCTATCATCCTAATAACAGAAATCATCCAAATTTCAGCTGGGGGAATAATCAGAATGCTATTCAGCCACCATATCAGCAAGGGGTGAGTAAACAGTTTAACCCACCTGGATTCCAGCAACCACAGCAGTATGCTACAAGGCAATCATATCCTCAACAGGGAAGTGCAGCTGCACCTACTAGTGCTGATTTTGAGGAACTTAAGCTGTTGTGCAAGAGTCAGGCGGTTTCTATCAAGACCTTGGAAAATCAAATCGGTCAATTAGCCAATGCAGTGCTCAATCGTCAACCTGGCACTCTTCCCAGTGACACGGAAGTACCAGGCAGGAAGGAAGCTAAAGAGCAAGTCAAGACTATTACCTTAAGGTCTGGAAAAGTAGCTGAGGATGAAAAGGCAAAAGAAGTAGAAGCTGAAGTTAGAGATAAAGAATCTAAGAAAAAGGAGAAAGCGGCGGAACCAAGGAAGACTACTGTTGAACACACTCTGCCTGAGGCTAATACAGGGGAGAAACAGCTCTATCCTCCACCACCTTTTCCTAAGAGATTGCAGCAACAAAAGCTGGATAGACAGTTCGGGAAGTTTCTGGAGGTGTTCAAGAAACTTCACATCAATATACCTTTCGCTGAGGCTCTGGAACAAATGCCTAGTTATGCGAAGTTTATGAAGACTATTCTTTCAAGGAAGGTGAAACTGGATGACCTTGAAACCGTTGCTCTCACGGAAGAATGCAGCGCGGTTCTGCAACAAAAGTTACCACCAAAACTGAAAGATCCAGGAAGCTTCACCATTCCTTGCACCATTGGCACTCTAACTTTTGACAAGTGCCTTTGTGATTTGGGAGCAAGCATTAATCTGATGCCCTTGTCGATCTTTAAAAAGCTGGATCTGCCTGATCCAAAACCCACATACATGTCGCTACAATTGGCGGACCGTTCTATTACTTACCCAAGGGGCATCGTTGAGGATGTGCTCGTCAAGGTGGATAAGCTCTTCTTTTCAGCAGATTTTGTTATTCTGGATTTTGAGGAAGATAAGAAGATTCCCATAATCTTGGGGAGGCCTTTCTTGGCTACTGGCCGTACCTTGATAGATGTGCAAAAAGGGGAACTTACTATGCGGGTCCAAGATCAGGATGTGACCTTCAACGTATTCAAGGCAATGAAATTCCCTACAGAAGATGAGGAGTGCTTAAAAGTGGATGTGATTGATTCCGTGGTTACTTCGGAACTCGAGCACATGCTAATGTCTGATGCATTGGAAAAGGCCTTAGTGGGGGAATTTGACAGTGATGATGAAGATAGCAACGAGCAATTACAATATCTGAACGCTTCTCCCTGGAAGCGAAAGCTGGACATACCATTTGAATCTCTTGGTACTTCTGACCTTAAGAATGCTGAAGGGAAGCTCAAACCATCAATAGAGGAAGCACCTACCTTGGAGCTCAAACCACTACCTGAACACTTGAGGTATGCTTTTTTAGGTGATTCATCTACTTTACCTGTTATTATTTCAGCTGACCTTTCAGGTAGTGAGGAAGACAAGCTCTTAAGGATTTTGAGAGAATTCAAATCGGCTATAGGATAGACCATAGCAGACATCAATGGGATAAGTCCTTCATATTGTATGCATAAAATTCTGCTAGAGGAAGGAAGTAAGCCAACTGTGGAACAGCAACGAAGACTGAATCCCATCATGAAGGAGGTGGTGAAGAAAGAAATTCTGAAATGGCTAGATGCAGGCATCATTTATCCTATTTCTGACAGCTCGTGGGTAAGCCCCGTACAATGTGTACCTAAGAAAGGAGGTATCACTGTGGTCGCAAATGAAAAGAATGAGCTCATCCCTACTCGAACAGTTACAGGATGGAGAGTATGCATGGATTATAGGAAATTGAACAAAGCCACAAGGAAGGATCACTTTCCTCTTCCATTTATTGATCAAATGCTTGACAGATTGGCGGGACATGAGTATTTTTGTCTTCTGGATGGTTATTCCGGGTATAATCAGATTTGTATTACACCAGAGGATCAGGAAAAGACTACCTTCACTTGTCCATTTGGCACATTTGCTTTTCGTAGAGTTTCGTTTGGGTTATGTGGCACCCCGGCCACCTTTCAGAGATGTATGATGGCTATATTCTCTGACATGATTGGAAATAACGTCGAAGTGTTCATGGATGACTTCTCCGTCTTTGGACACTCATATGATGAATGTTTGAATAATCTGCGCGCCGTACTCAAAAGATGCGTGGACACTAATTTGGTGCTTAATTGGGAGAAATATCATTTTATGGTGCGTGAAGGCATTATCCTTGGGCATAATGTCTCTAGCAAGGGTCTGGAGGTGGACAAGGCCAAGGTGGGAGTCATTGAAAATCTTCCCCCACCCAATTCTGTGAAAGGAATCCGTAGTTTTCTTGGTCATGTGGGTTTTTATCGGCGATTCATCAAGGACTTTTCAAAGATATCTAAGCCGTTGTGCAATTTGCTTGAGAAAGATGTGCCTTTCAAATTTGATGATGAATGTTTAGCAGCATTCGAGACTCTCAAGAAGAGTTTGATCACTGCACCAGTTATTACAGCACCAGATTGAACAGAACCGTTTGAGATGATGTGTGATGCGAGTGATTATGCGGTAGGTGCAGTTCTGGGACAGCGCAAGAAAAATCTCTTCCATGTGGTCTACTATGCGAGTAAGACTTTAAATGGTGCCCAATTGAACTACACCACTACTGAGAATGAGCTTTTGGCTATAGTCTTTGGCTTTGAGAAATTTCGATCTTATCTGCTTGGTACGAAAGTAACAGTATTCACCGATCATGCAGCTATTCGCTATCTGGTTTCTAAGAAGGATTCGAAGCCGAGACTCATTCGTTGGGTGCTTTTACTTCAGGAATTTGAGTTAGAGATCAAATATAGAAAAGGTACCGAGAATCAAGTAGCTGACCATCTCTCTAGGTTGGAGAATCCCGATTTCACTTCACAAGATAGGACGTTAATCAATGAATCTTTTCCGGATGAGCACTTGTTTGCAATTCAGGAGGAAGAACCATGGTTTGCAGATATTGTAAACTATCTTGTCAGCAATATAGTGCCTCTTAATTTGACATCCGCGCAAAAGAAGAAGTTTCTGCATGAGGTGAAGTGGTATATGTGGGATGAACCATATTTGTTTAGACAGGGAGCTGACCAGATCATCAGGAGATGTATTCCGTTCTGTGAGACGGAGGGGATATTACGAGACTGCCATTCCACGGTTTATGGTGGACACTATGGAGGTGAGAAGACGGCAGCTCGTATTCTGTAAGCAGGTTTTTTCTGGCCTACTTTGTTCAAGGATGCTCATCAGTTTGTTTTAAGGTGTGATCGTTGCCAAAGAGTGGGAAATTTATCAAGGAAGGATGAGATGCCATTAAATGTGATGCTTGAAGTCGGGTTCTTTGATGTGTGGGGAATCGATTTCATGGGGCCTTTTATCTCGTCTTGCAATAATCAGTACATCTTGCTGGCAGTCGATTATGTCTCAAAATGGGTCGAAGTTAAAGCTTTACCGACAAATGATGCAAAGGTAGTACTAAATTTTCTTCATAAGTAAATTTTCACAAGGTTTGGAACGCCTCGGGTAATCATAAGTGATGAAGGATCGCATTTTTGCAACTGTAAGTTCACTTCTATGATGCAGCTTTATAATGTGAATCATCGAGTAGCTACTGCCTATCATCCGCAAATAAATGGTCAAGCGGAAGTGTCTAACAGAGAGATAAAGCGCATTCTAGAGAAGGTTGTTTGTCCGTCAAGGAAGGATTGGTCTTTAAAGCTCGATGAAGCTGTTTGGGCTTACAGAACAGCATACAAAACTCCACTAGGGATGTCACCGTTTTAGTTGGTGTACGGTAAGGGATGTCATCTACCAGCGGAGCTTGAGCATAAGGCCTACTGGGCATTGAAGAAATTGAACCTGGATTTAGATGCAGCTGGTAAGAAAAGAATGCTTCAGCTTAATGAACTTGATGAATTTCGACTTCAAGCGTACGAGAATAACAAAATGTATAAGGAAAAGGTGAAGAGGTGGCACGATAGGAAGCTACATCCTAAGTTATTTGTGCCAGGGCAACAAGTTCTTTTATTCAACTCTCGGCTCCGACTTTTTCCTGGGAAGTTGAAATCAAGGTGGTCTGGACCTTTTATTGTCAAAACTGTGTTTCCACATGGAGCGGTGGAAATTTTTGAGAATGATTCGGACCAAGCATTCAAGGTTAACGGTCAGCGGTTGAAGCACTACTATGGGGACATGGCAAACCGAGAGGTGGTTAGTGCCATTTTGTTGACTACTTGAGAAAGGTACGGAACGTCAAGCTAATGACGAAAAAGAAGCGCTGCGTGGGAGGCAACCCATGAATTGTTGTTACAGGAACCCTTAGAAGTTAATAACCTATCCAAAAACACAAAAAAATCAGAAAATAGGGGCTGAAAAAAAAAATTCCAGAGACCCTCTGCGCGCCCGCGCAGCTATGCTGAGCGGCCGCGCAGGGGTCGAGTTCCAGAAATTTTTTTGCAGTTCAGAAAAAAAAAAAAAAAAACACACAAAAACAGTTTTAGCCCATAAACCCACGAATTGTTCCCACTACCCCATCATTTTAACCCTTAATTCCCAAACCCTAATCTAATCCATACCCTATATATACATACACCTATCCTACATATCTCCCACAAAACTTCCTACACTTAAACCCTCTCACAAACATCAAAAATCAGTTCTTACACACTTCTATTCACGAATCAATGGCACCCAAGAGAGCACGCACTATTAACAGCAGCAGCACAGTTCCTACTGCTGATTCTTCGAGGGGCACTGCTGCAAGGCCTCGGTTAACTGACAGAGCTGCGGAGGAGGAGTACACTAGGCTGTTGGGGAAGCCGATTCTGAAGGAGAGGGGGTTTTTACCATCAGGGAGGGATGGTGAGTTGTTGCCCATGATTGCAGAGAAGGGGTGGATAGCTTTTTGTGAGTCACCCGAAGCAGTCCGATGAGCGTTGTTCGCGAGTTCTACGTGAACGCGAAGGCTGAAAAGAATGGGTTTTCTGTAGTCCGTGGGCTGACGGTTGATTATCATCTTGCGGCGATTCGCCGTGTGATTGGACAGCGAGAGAGGAAGCCCGAGGAGGAGAACTGGAATGAAAAGACTGCTGAGGATTTTGACTTGGATTTGATTTGTGCGACTCTCTGTCGACCGGGCATAGTTTGGAACCGCAGTCCAGCCAATAATGAGTATCGTCACTTTTCGGCGATCGCCATGAACAGGTATGCCCGTGCATGGAATGTATTTATATGTGCTAATATTTTGCCTTCTTCACATACACACGAGGTCACAGTTGAGAGAGCACAGCTGTTGTGGGGAATTCTGAATGAGGAATACTATGTGGACCTTGGTGAGTTTATCTACCAAGGAATTCTGAAGTTTTTGAGGGGAGCAAAGCATATGAACATCCCTTATACATCCACGGTTACGAAGCTATGCCGAGTAGTGGGAGTGAACTGGCCGGCTCATGAGCAGTTGCAGTTACCAGCAGCTCCGATAGATTCTGGCACTCTGAATGGGATACAGGAGTGGACCGGTGGTGAGCCTGAGGAGCATGGGCTGGGTTATCATCTTCCAGGAGGGCGTCCAGCACGAGGTGCTACTATAGCTAGGCCAGGGCGTGGTGAGGCTGGTTCGTCGAGAGCTCAGGAGGGTGCTGGGATGGGTGATGCCCAGTATAGGAGGCTTTCACGGTGGATGGATGCCATGTATGAGACGCAGAGTAGGTTTGCTCAGGAGCTCACCCTTGCGTTAGGGACTGCTTTTCGAGGCCTTGGAGCTGATATCCAGTGGCCAGTTTTTTGTGAGGACTCTGCATACCCGCCGCCTGATACTCCACCCGCTGAGGGTGATGATGATGATAACTCCGGGTAGGTATACCCTGTGTTCCTTTCTACTACTTTCACTGAGGACAGTGAAGATTTTTAGTTTGGGGGTGGTAGTTAAAGGAATATTGTGTGTGTGTCATTTAGTTGCATATTCATGATAGTTAGTTCATATAGTTGCATAATTTATGCCATATAGTTTTTTTTTTATGAATGTCATGTAGCTCATGCATTTACTATGATCCCTTTTCCAATGATTTATCGACTGAATTGTGATATTGATGCGAGTGTAGTGATAACATTAAAGTGATGTTAAGTTGTGTAGGTTGATATGCATGCTAGAAACAATTGTAAGTCCACTGAGTCTTAAAGAATGCGTAAGGGCTAGATTGTTGTTATGATTTGGTTGTTTTCAAGGTCAATCTATTTATTATGCTTAGAATTCGATTATAGGTTCTTAGTGATAAAAACATGAAAAAGAAAAAAAAAATTGGAGAAAAAAAAATATGGAAGTTGTTGCTAGTTGTGGCTAGGCGTCAAATGGCTAGTAGCCGGCTCGCTTATGTTGCGAGTAGTCTAGGGTTGAGTAAGATGGAGCGAAACGCACTTGCTCAGAAGTTATTAAAAAAAAAAAAAATTCTGCATAATTGATCAAGAGTGGGCTCTTTGGTATTCGAGTTATTAAGTTCTTAGGGGACTTTGTGCCTAGTGACCTAAGGCTTTTAGAGTCTGGGATCCGCTAACCTAACGCTCGTTACATGGATACCATTGTATAAGTCTTTTGTGGACCTCACTCATTGCACGGTCAAATAAGCATTTGAGTTGTAAATAAAAAGCACAATTCCGCAGTAAGCTCCAGAGTTCTTGTAGTGTTGTATATCACTTTGTGCCTAGAATTTTTATTCTTTGTATAATCGTAGGATTGCCTTGAGGATAGTCTAGTCATAGTAATTGGTCTAGTTCTGAAGCATATCTGTTAAGCATTCGCACACACCACGTTTCTGGCTGTTTGTCCGGTTGCATGAGTTTATTGATCTTTAGATGTCTAACTGCATTCGTTGAGATGTGACAATTTGGTTGGTTAATTGTAGTAAGGGGGATCGTTGCATTTTCATATAGATTGCATTCATGCATATCTTTATTTGTTTTGAGTCTGTGACGCTTGAGGACAAGCATCGATTTAAGTTTGGGGGTGTGATAAGTGGCATTTTATACCACTTAGAACGTCTTAAAATGGCTTAAATTGGTGTCTTGAAATCAAGTATTTTGTGTATTTAATGCGTTTTTCTAGTGTTTATGCATTTCAGGGTATTAGTTGCATTTCGGGGGAGGAATCATCAAGAATAAGCCTTGGCATGTGTTCACCATTGCGAGAGGAAAGGAATGGGCAGATTACGGCGAAGAAATGGAGCAAGCTTGGAATTTTTCCAGTAGGGTCCTGCGCGCCCGCGCAGCAATGCTGAGCAGCCGCGCAGTAGCCTGCGCGCTCGCGCAGAAATGCTGAGCGGCCGCGCAAGGTCGGGGAAAAAGCTGAATTATTTTAGACTTCTACTTCTGTGTGGCTTCCAACTTCTATGTAATCTGAGTTTTATGGGACTATTATATAGGTAGATTTGAGACGTTTTCATAGAGAGTATTAAGGAGATTATGTTTTAGATTGTGTTTTACGCAAGAAGCGAAGGAGATAAGGAAGAAGACCGATTTAGCACACTGCAACGAAGAGGAAGCATATATTCTTGTGATTCTTGTTTCGTTGTAACGTTGGATGCTAGTTTTCTTGCTTTGACTTATTTACTCTTGTGACGTACTCTGTTTTAATATAATTAGTTTAGTTATTATTTTCTTGTGTTTGTTTATCATGATTTCATATGAACCCATGATGGCGATGAGTTCTATTATGGGCTAATCGTGATCATGGGGTTACAATGGATTTATTATGGAATTCTTTAGTTAATTGTTTAATACTTTAGTGTGTGATGATTGTATGATATCTAGTATTGGTTGCGCGTATTCGTCTTATGTGCGTCGCGAACATATAAGATAGGGTGTTAATCTCTTGTGAAGCGACGGTGGATCTTGAGATTTAGAACTTGCCATGCTAGCATAGGTTCATGTATGTTGTGCATGATTAGTGGGTAACTCTAACAGTTTTATTTGCCCTATGTAATCAAAAGGAATAACTTGTGGTTAAATCGTTGTGTTGTCAATTTCTGTAGACATATAGGAACTCAACATAATTGATGACTATTCAACTTCTATCTTAATTGTGGATGCTTGGTAGAATGGTATTAGTACAATGAAAGTTGGCTTTTATCAGTTTCGTGTTATTCGATTAATGTCATCAGTGTCACATGCTAAATGTAATAACAATGGCTATAGAAGGAAGTAATAATGAAGTTGTGATCTCATGAGTGTTTTATTATTGATAATTTGAAGTGTTAGTTAAGTGGTTAATTAAGTAGTTAATTATAGTTAATATTTGATCAACAATTTTAAGTGTTATTATCTTAACATTGAGAAGTAATCATACATTGGTGAGTGAGTTTAATTAGATAATAATTTAGTCTGAGTCTCTGAGGGAACGAACTAGAAAGTATTTTATATTACTTACGAACGCGTATACTTGCGTGAATATTAGAGCGTGTTTTCGCCCTAACAAAAATCCTTATCCCTAACATCACTCTCTTGATTTTTCTCTATAATCCTAATCCCAGCAGTATCTCCTTCAATTTCGGTAGTCAGAAACAGTTAACCTTAGAATCAAAACACCAAAATATATCATACAGCCTATACATACGCATATACACAGCCACCAACATGCAAACACAAACACAGTTTCTTGGCATAAATCAAAACACCTTTTCTTGCATATACAAAAACCGGAAAACAAATTCAGTTTTTGTAACATCAATTGTTTTTTATGCAACCCAAACCTAAACCCTAAACAATGAGCAACATTAATTCTACATTCAAATCGCCAAAACTCGACACAACAAAACTAAACCGACTTGGACATTTCATACACATGCATTCAAAAATTCAACCCACGGATATTCATTAAATCAAACACAGTCACGAGAAATCAAAAACAAAAGGAAAGGTTCAAGCACTTACAAGAAAGCAGGAGAAATCAAACGGCTTCAAAGAGCAAGAATCTCGAAGTTCTCCTTAAAGAAAGAAATTAGAAAGTTTTTGGTGTTTGTAATTGCGTAAAGAAAAAAGAAATGACAAAGGAGGGGTATTTATAGGCACAAGTGGGGTAAAAGCCCACTCAACCGTTCCAGAATCATGGCTGCTAAAATTAGACACGTGGCAAGATTCTGGGCATTCATATACTAACCGCCGCAGTTAATAATTACATAGCTGTAATTATTTAAAAGGCACATTTTTTGAGGAGAAAAGGGGGGGAACTGCAACATTTCGTATATATGTATATATGTATACATATATTCCTAGAGGAAACTCAACCGCCGCTTGACACCCCGAGAAAAATGCCAAACTACTGTACACCTGTCACATCTGTTTCCAGCAGTCAAAATAATGGGGCCTACCCAAACACAACCTCGGGGACTCACACCCAACAACACCTCGGGGCTAGCGTGCATAAATCAAAGGAAAAACGCAAAAAAAAATTCAAGTTACAAAAAATCAAAAGGCCTACCCAAACACGACCCCGGGGACTTGTACCCAACAATACCCCGGAGTTAGGGGTCATAAATCAAAGGAAAAACGCAAAAAAAAATTCCAAGTTACAAAATGTCAAAATGCCTACCCAAACACAACCCCGGGGACATGTACCCAACAACACCCCAGGATTAGAGGGCATGAATCAAAGGAAAAATGCAAAAAAAATTCCATGTTATAAAAAATCAAAGGGCCAACCCAAACACAGCCCCGGGGACTTGTACCCAACAACACCCCGGGGTTAGGGGACATGAATAAAAGGAAAAATGCAAAAAAAATCCAAGCTACAAAAAATCAAAAGGCCTACTCAAACACGACCCCGGGGCCTTGTACCCAACAACACCCCGGAGTTAGGGGGCATGAATCAAAGGAAAAGCGCAAAGCATCGACTCCTGGAAAGATTTCTGAGAGATATTCTTAAATAGGTTTCGGGAAAACCGCATGAACGAGCTCCAGATATGCCACTTGGAAACCATTCAACAGAGAAGTAGAGAAACGCTACCTGAATTCATCAAGAGATTTTAGGAAGCCTTCAACCAACTCTCCAACCTTGAGGAGAAAGAAGCCGTCAATATCTTCCGACGAAACCTCCACCCGGTTTCGTGCGAGGGTCATGTCAAAGACTTGATTCACAGAGAGCCCCAAAACCTTGCTTCAGCTTACGTATTGACTTCAAAATTTATCAAGGAAAATGACTTCCTCACTTCCATCAAGATGAATAGACAAATCTCAGATGATGATGAGTCTCCGGAGCGCTGCACTTCTTACAAGAAAGAGAAAAGATTCAAGACCGAAAGACAGTCCAACTACATCCAGTAGTCCCTGGGAATTCCACCCTGGGATAACTACTCCAGACCCCAGAGAACTGAGAAGAAGTCAAGGCCCAAGAAAGAGCCCAAGCCCGAGCCCGAATGGATACCGCTCAACAGACCCCGGGCCGAAATCTTAGGAGAGGTTAAAGGGAAACCCTTCTATTATCCACCAAAGCCATTAATAGCACCTCCAGAGAACAGGGCGCGCGACAAATATTGCGGGTATCATGAGGATCATGGCATACCACGGAAAACTGCTTCTCCTTCAAAATGTTTATTGAAGACCGGATCAAGAAGGGTAACATGAACCACTATCTGTAAAGGATATTAAGCGACAAAGATATGGCCTCCAACAGTGGTAAGCACGTGGTCAACATGATCTTCGAAGGAGCCTCCTCTCTGCCCCAGAGCCCAAACATGGACGGCGATGTCATGATGATCCAACCCCTCGAAGATGAACCCATTTATTTCTCTCATGTAGATTATGAGGGCCTGGATCCCGGACACAACCATGCTCTAGTCATGACTCCCGACATCGCCGACAATGAGGTAAAAAGAATTTTGGTTGATAACGGCTCCTCAGCTAACATCGTTTTTGAGCACACACTTAACAGGATGAAACTGGGACACCTTCGTATGGATCCTTGCCTTGAAGACCCCCTCTACGGATTCAGGAATAATATAATCCCGATATGATGGGTAATATACCTCCTCGTGGTCTTTGGTACTGCACCCCAGCAAGTCTCTCATGTCATGAAATTCTAGGTCATAAGTACATCATCCTCTTACAACATGATTTTCGGGAGGCCCACCATCACCAAACTTCGGGCCATCCCTTCAACGATTCACTTGAAGCTGAAGTTTCCCACTCCGTGAGGCATAGGAGAACTCAAGGGAGACCGGGACATATCCAGGAGGTGCTATGGGCAGGCTCTGGTGATGGCCGAAACTGAACCTGAGAACAGAAAGAAAGTAATGGCCTTACCCAAAGGCCAAAGCCGCAAGAAACATCGCGAGCATCTCAGTAAAAGGCCAAAGTTGGATGTCAACATGATTGAAGATTCGGGGTACGGCGTAACCAATGCCGATGCCCGAATACAAAAATTCGTGGAAGTAAAGGAAAAGACTAAAGTGGAACCAACTGCACAGACTATGGAGATAGAACTGGAGCCCGGGAACCCCACCCAGATGATAAAGATTGGAAAAGGCCTAGAAACATCCTTCCAACAAGAACTCATCCAGATGCTAAAAGAATACGCGGACGTATTCGCGTGGACACCAGAAGACATGCCCGGGATAGACCAGTCGATGTCGATGCACAGTTTGGATGTGGATCCGAGAAGAAGCCAATCAAACAGAAGCGGAGGAACTTTGCCCCGGATTGACAAAAAGCTATAGATGAAGAAGTAGAAAAATTGCTCAAGGCCGATATCATCTGCGAAATCAAGTACCCCAAATGGCTCGCCAATGTGGTGTTAGTCAAGAAACCAAATGGGAAATGGAGAATGTGTGTCGATTACACAAGCCTCAACATTGCATGCCCAAAAGATTCTTATCCCCTCCCCAATATCGATCAGCTGATCGATGTAACTTCTGGTCACACTATGCTCATCTTTATGGATGCCTTCTCGGGATATAATAAAGTCCGCATGAATCCAGAAGACATCGCTAAAACATCCTTCATTACCCATCGGCAGTCTACGCTTTTATCATGATGCCCTTCGGGCTCATCAATGCCAGGGCCACCTACCAGAAAACGATGAACACTATCTTTAAGGACCAGCTGCGGTGCAACATGGAGTTGTACGTCGATGACATGATCTCTAAGTCGGTATTAGCCCCAGACCACATAAAAGACCTCAAGGAATGCTTCAAAAATCTGCACAAATACCAGATAAAGCTTAATCCGGAGAATTGCGCATTTGGAGTACCTTCGGGCAAATTCCTGGGCTTCCTAGTCAGTGAAAGAGGGATCGAAAGTAAACCTAGAGAAAATCAATGCCATAATGGAAATGAAGATACCCCGCACTCAAAAAGACATCCAGAAGTTGGCAGGATGCCTGGCGGCCCTGCGCAGGTTTATCCCAAAACTTGTACAAAGATGTATTTATTCTTCGAACTACTGAAATGCGCCCAATAAGAAATGTGTAGATTGGACCCCGGAATACAATACAGCCTTTGAGGAGGTTAAACAACATTTGATGAACCCCCGGTGCTATCAAAAGCCAAGCCCGGAGAACCTTTGTCTCTTTACATCGCCGCCGGACCAAGAGCCATCTCTTCTGCTCTCGTTCGAGAAGAAGGAAGAATCCAGAACCCCATCTACTATGTCAGCCAAGTCCTCAGAGATGCCAAGACTCGGTACCCAAACTTGGAAAAATTCGCCTTGGCCCTCGTGCACTCCAGCAGGAAGTTGAGGGAATATTTCCAAGGCCGAGAAATTAAAGTGGTCACGGATTAGCAGCTCAGGAAAATCATTCACAAGCCGGATACATTCGGAAGGCTGGTTAACTGGGCCATTGAGTTAAGCCATTTTAACATTAAATTTGTGCCGTGAACGGCGATAAAGGCCCAGGCCCTGGCGGAATTTGTTATGGAATGCACATTCCTGGAGCAGCAATAACCCGCTCCCAACGGGACCGCCTCTGAAGACACCAACCCAGGCACAGACTCCTGGAAGCTCTACGTGAACGGGTCATCAACGGCCGAAAGGTCCGGGCTGGACTCATTCTGATTAGCCCGGAAGGATTCACCATTCAACAAGCAATAACCTTCGCCTTTAAAGTTACAAACAATCAAGCTGAATATGAGGCACTCCTCTCCGGGCTCAGGTTAGCAAAATCCCTCGGGGTAACAAGGATGGTCATTTATAGTGATTCTCAGATTGTAGTCAAACAAACTAATGGAGAATATATTGTGAAAGATCCCAAACTGGCACAATATCAAGCAATGGTGCGAAGTATCCTGGAAACCATCCCAAATACTACCATCCTCCAGATAAACAGAGAAAAAACTCCAGAGCAGATGAGCTATGCAAGCTCGTGCAAAACACTTCGGATCTTAGCAGTTCGGTCTATTTTGAAGAGCTCGGCGCACCTAGCACAGAACAGGCCAAAATTTTGTGCATCAGCAGCCCGGAAAACTAGATGACCCCCTATATAGCCTACCTGAGAGATGGAACACTCCCGGAAGACCAGAACAAAGCCAAATACTTGAAGCACAAGGCTGCCCATTTTTTCCTGAAAAATGATCAGTTGTATAGAAGAACTTTCTCAGCACCAACTCTGAAGTGCGTAGACTCGGAGAAAGGAGACTACTGCCTCTGGGAAGTCCATGAAGGTATCTGCGGAGATCACCTGGCAGCCAAAGCTCTGGTCTACAAAATCATCAGACAAGGATACTACTGGCCCACAATCCACTCCGACTCCGTTGCCTATGTCAAGAAATGTCCTCAATGCCAAAAATGCAGCGATGTTCCTAAGCAAAGTCCGAGCCTGCCAGCATCAGTGTTATCTCCGATCCCATTTGCCGTTTGGGGCATAGACATCATGGGCCCTTCCCCCGAGCAAAAGGAGACCTCCGCTACGTTCTCGTAGCCATTGACTATATGACTAAATGGGCAGAATCCAAAGCAATGAGGACGATCAATCAACAAGATTGTTTTAAATTCATGGATTCAATCGTTATGCGGTGCAGGATCCCAGTGGTTTTAGTCTCAGATAATGGCCCACAGTTTGTTGGATCTGATTTTGAAGCGTATTTGAAAGAACTCGGAATCAAACACAAAAGGACATTTATGGCACACTCTCAGGGAAATGGACAAGTCGAGGTGACCAACAGGACCATACTCCGCGGCCTAGAAAAAAGGTTGGAAGAGTCCAAGAAAACTTGACCAAATGAACTCCCAAAAGTCCTATGGTCCTACAGGACCACCCCCAGGACAGGGACTGGGGAAACCCCTTTCAAACTCGCTTATGGCACTGAAGCCCGGTTACCAGTCGAAATAGGATCACCCTCTCACAGAGTGGCTAATTTTGATAAAGTCTCCAATATCGAAGGCCTCAAAACCAATCTGGAACTTCTTGACGAGGCGAAGGATCGAGCGGTGCAAAATATGGAGGCTTACAAAGAAAAATGAAGCTCTACTTCGGAAAGAAATCCAGGATAAGGGAATATGAAGCAGGCGACCTGGTACTCCGGCATACCGAGGCTTCAGACCCAACTAACCAGGGAAAGCTACAGCCCAACTGGGAAGGGCCCTACAAAGTCAGAGAGGTGCTCCGTCTAGGAACCTACAAGTTAAACTACCTTAACGGAACCTAGGTCCCGAACACCTGGCTCGGAGCCCGTCTCCGGAAATTCTATCAGTAGAAAGGTGCGCATGGCTATATATAGTTTTTGTTGAACAATAAGAAACGCAAGTCTGTATTTTCCCCATCTAGAATGTAATCGACACTCGATACCTATTTTTGCTATGAAATATGCCATGCTTGCTATTATTATTATATTACAATTATTGGACGCACACCCACGCACAAATTTTATTCAGTTAAAAGTTTTAACCCCATCCCGGGGACTAACACACAAACCATGTGTACTTAGAAACTTTTTATTCAATTAAAAGTTTTAACCCCTTCCCGGGGACGAATACGCAAACAATGTGTAATTAGAAACTGTTTATTCAATTAAAAGTTTTAACCCCATCCCAGGGACGAGTACACAAACCATGTGTACTTAGAAATTTTTTTATTCAATTAAAAATTTTAACCCCATCCCGGGGATGAATACACAAACCATGTGTACTTAGAAATTTTATTCAATTAAAGGTTTTACCCCATCCCACCGACAAATACAGAAACTGTGTACGAAAATTTCTAATCAAATTAAAGTTTTACCCCATCCTGGGGTCGAATACACAAAACCATGTGTACTTAGAAACTTTTTATTCAATTAAAAGTTTTACCCCATCCCGGGGACGAATGCGCAAACCATGTGTACTTAGAAAATTTTTAGTAAACAGTTGCAGAAACCAAATACATAAAAGGGAAATATATTTACATGCTTGTCCAGGGTAAACCAACCCCGGACCAAATCCGAATCAAGTCATACAAGGAATTAAAATTAAACGAGTCTAAAAGTTACAAGGGCTGAGTCTTGCACATAAAGAAACTAGAAATGAAATTACAAGGCACAAAGCCTGGATTTTCATCAATCAGTTTTGGGGAGGAGGGGGAGTCTTCTCACGGCCTTCTTCGGGAGGAGGAGGTGGTTGTGCCCCGGAGGTTCCCGCTTCAGCAGCCTGGACATTCTCGCGACGAAGCTCTTCCTCGAGGTAAAGCTCAACAAAGCCCTCCAAGTTACCATCAGGCTTCTCAGCAAGATAAGCAAAAGCGATATCCCAGCATAAATTCACCTTCTCGAAGATTTTGTTGTTCACCTCTTCGTAGTAGGCAGGCGTACCCCGTAAGGCTGCGAGGACTTCCTCTACCCGAGGTCGAGCAGCAAGTTCTTTCTTTAAATTCTCCACCTCCACCCGGAGGGATCCAACAACCTGCTCAGCCACCTCCCGGGCCTTCACCTCCTCCGCAAACGCCTTCTCATTCTCCCGAGATTCCCTCTCCTTCGCATCCTGGTACTTGGTGAACTTTTCCTTCTCATCGGCCAACTCTTTCTCCGCTGTCTTCGCCTTAGCCACTCTCACATGATAGTTGTGGATGATGGTATAGCAGTCGCTGATCCGGGCATTAGCCTGAAAATGGAATAGAAAAGACTTAGCATAAAAATAAAAGAAAAAGAAGGGGACAATAACGAAGTACACATACCTCCGAAACATCCCGAACCAGGTGATCTATAAAAGTATCAGCATCCTCCTTAGCATAACACTTAAAATCTGTAGGAGTGGTTTAATTCTCAAACATCTCGCTCTTATGATCATCGAGAGTCATCCGGGCCAAGAGGTTCTCCAAAGCTCTCCTCTTCCACCAAATTCTAGCTCTCCTCTTCCGTTGGACCCGGAGTGGTCACCCTCCTCCGCTGCGGGGTTCCAGAACCACCAGCAACATCCTCCACAACCTTCCTCTTGCGAGGGTTCAAAGTACCCACTTCCTCCTCCTCCAATTCCACCATTTCCACCTCTTCGAGCTCAACAACAACAGGAGCAGACCTCTCTGGGGCCGTCTGTCTCACACTATTCCCAGACGAACCGGTATCCCGGACATGTGAACCACTCCCAACACCACCAACTTTCTTCTTCAACGGAGTCTATGCCATTTCGGGAACAAAAGAAAAGGGGGGAAAACAAAAAGCTACTCAGAAACAGTTAACCTTAGAATTAAAACACCAAAATATATCATACAACTTATATATATGCATATACACAGCCACCAATATGCAAACACAAACACAGTTTCTTGGCATAAATCAAAACACCTTTTCTTACATATACAGAAACCGGAAAACAAATTCAGTTTTATGTAACATCAATCAATTTTTATGCAACCCAAACCTAAACCCTAAACAACGAGCAACATCAATTCTATCAAATCGCAAAAACTCGACACGACAAAATTAAACCGACTTGGACATTTGATACACATGCATTCAAAAATTCAACCCACGAATATTCATTAAATCAAACACAATCACGAGAAAGCAAAAATGAAAGGAAAGGTTCAAGCACTTACAAGAAAGCAGGAGAAATCGAACGGCTTCAAAGAGCAAGAATCTCGAAGTTCGCCTTGAAGAAAGAAATTAGAGAGTTTTTGGTGTTTCTAATTGCGTAAAGAAAAATGAAATGAGAAAGGAGGGGTACTCATAGGCACAAGTGGGGTAAAAGCCCACTCAACCGTTCCAGAACCAGGGCCGCCCGTTCCAGAACCAGGGCCGCTAAAATCAGACACGTGGCAAGATCCTGGGCGTTCATATACTAATCGCCGCAGTTAATAATTACATAGTTGTGATTATTTAACAAGTGCGTCTTTTGAGGAGAAAAGGGGGGAAACTGCAACGTTTCGTATATATGTATATATGTATACAAATATTCCTACAGGAAATTCAACCGCCGCCTGATACCTCGGGAAAAACGCCAAAATACTGTGCACCTGTCACATCTGTATCCAGTAGTCAAATAATGGGGCCTACCCAAACACAACCCTGGGAACTCACACTCAACAACACTCCGGGGTAGGGTGCATGAATCAAAGGAAAAACGCAAAAAAAATTCCATGTTACAAAAAATCAAAAGGCCTACCCAAACATGACCCTGGGGACTTGTACCCAACAACACCCCGGAGTTAGGGGGCATAAATCAAAGGAAAAACGCAAAAAAAAATAATCCAAGTTACAAAAAATCAAAAGGCCTACCCAAACACAACCCCGGGGACGTGTACAACACCCCGGGATTAGGGGCATGAATCAAAGAAAAAACGCAAATAAATTTCCATGTTACAAAAAATCAAATGGCCTACCCAAACACAACCCCGGGGACTTGTACCCAACAACACCCTAGGGTTAGGGGACATGAATAAAAGGAAACACGCAAAAAAAATTCCAAGTTACAAAAAATCAAAAGGTCTACCCAAACACGACCCCGGGGACTTGTACCCAACAACACCCCGGAGTTAGGGGCATAAATCAAAGGAAAAACGCAAAAAAAATTCCAAGTTACACAAAATCAAAAGGCCTATCCAAACACAACCCCGGGGACTTGTACCCAACAACACCCTGGGATTAGGGGGCATGAATCAAAGAAAAAATGCAAAAAAAAATCCATGTTATAAAAAATCAAAGGGTCTACCCAAACACAACCCCGGGGACTTGTACCCAACAACAGCCCGGGGTTAGGGGACATGAATCAAAGGAAAAACGTAAAAAAATTTCAAGCCACAAAAACCAACACACCAAAGAAGCACACTACTCCCCCATCCGGGCAAGCCCGCATGAGAGATTGGGAGGCAAATGATAGGCCATAAGTAATCAGGCCCAAGTAAAATGATACAAAAGCCCAAATAGAGAGCAGCTCAGTCCCAAACTGGAGTGGTCCCCGGTACACGTGGCAATGACAGAAATGTCAATTGTCTCATGTTACAAAAAATGAAGCTACAACATCCCAACCGTCCAGGTGTATGACTCCCAAGTCACCCCAACTGCAAAAAGGACATCCGAGCCCCGCTTGCCATCTGATCCATCCAATCACTCACCAACCAAGAATGTTCAAGGGCTAGGATGAAAAGGTACAAACCCCTAAAACCTTAAATCTTGTGGCCTATAAAAGGGCCCAAGAAAAGGGTTTTAGAGGTTAGAAAATATTGTCTGCTACACACTTATATACACACCACTATACATATATTTTTGAATAGCTCCTTCTTCCCTCTTCTTCTTCAAGAAACCTCATTCTTATTCTCACACCGGAGTTGCCGCGGGGACCAGCCCCCCTCCGATCCTGTTTTGCAGAGTCCCCTACATCGCAGCTTAACCGCACATCATTCGCCATGTAGACGGGGCTCGAGCTACCGTGAAAAAGGAGAAGATCCTGGAAGAAATAAAGTTATCAGTCACCACTATCATTACCATTTCTCAGCCATTTTGCACCTAGGTTTTGATTATTCGAATTTCTAGTCAGGGCTCGCAGCTACGCTCTGTACGTTTAGGCAATATCTTTATCAGGATTAACATATACCAAGTTACAATACTGCTCAGAATGTCCGTTACACCACAAAGAAACAGAAAGTGTTAAGTCATTCATACTTGAAATTCAACCGGCTCCATTCTCCACCGTCTCTCTTTATTTTCATACGCCTCTTCAAAAGCTTGTCTAAATCCATTGTGGCCCGTATGCGTGTATATTGTCTCCATCCTCCTGTTAAATTCGTCGGATCCATTTTAACAAACTTCCCCGCAAAATTTCCTATATTCGTGAGGACTTTCTCAGAAACCAACCCCTTTGGAAGGTCATACACCTGAATCCATGTCACTTTTCCGTAGATTGACTAAATGTAGATCTTCATTTCCCTCAAATTTACGATTATGATATACTAACAAACTTTGCTCAAAAGCCCATGTCCCCTCGTCTAGAACCTTCTCCATATCAAAGATATGATAGAAAACAAAAAATATCTATGTCCTCCCAAATCGTGAACTCCCATCCCCTCCTTTGGGCATCATAACAAAGCCAGAACATTCTTCATTGCGTTAAAATTAACATTCTTCACTAATACAAATGTATTATGTGATTTAGTCACCTCCCCCTCCCCCTCCTCCTCCCCCTCCGAAATAATCACCCCATTTTCCTCCTCTTCCTGAGCTAGCCACGAGTACAGATCCCCCAGACTCATCGATGATGTTGCCATTAGTATTTGACATTAGTATTTGACACCCCAAATGAACAAAATGAAATGGAATAATTATAAAATGAAACAAACTAAACCCTTGTTACGGGAACAAGACGAAAAACCTTGCAACTCATGCAGAGTCGCAATTGTACGTATATTAGTTTAGTACTTATTCTATTTTAATACTAAAATACTTAAGTTTATCAATTTCTTTCAAGGTTTGGGTTGTTAAATTTGCATTTTGGACAGCAATCGAGACTCGAGAGGAACGTTAGATTTGAGTGGGATATGATATCCTTCACCAGTGCCAATGATGTTTGCCGCTGCTTACTTACAGATATTCTCATATTTGTAGGTAATTTGTTACAGGTTATCCATGGTCGATTGAGACACCAACATTTTTCCGGCCACCTTCTTCTTGCCCTTGCTCTTGCAGAGACTATTCCTCTGTTCAGTTCCATTTTGCTTGACCAGAAACCTCAAATAAAGATGTAAAACATGAATATATTTCTAAAATAACTGTGTTTCCATTCCTTTTGAACTTGCAGAGATTATGCACTCATTCAAAGCAAAAAAGTTTCACCAGAATCAGTCATCCAGCTGAGTCTACGCTATCCTATTATTTAGAGGAACCAACTAATAGTATTACATGGTTTTGAAGTTTTTTTGACACTATTTTTCTTTTTCTTCACATACTTCTCAGTCTTAGTTTTGCGAGCCTCTCTTTTCTCTTCTTTCACTTTCTTCTTGTTCTCTTTTCTCGCTGCTTTTTTATCTGCAGGGAGTGTTTTCTGTGTATCTTCCTTCATAGTATCGTAATGATTTACTCCTTCTGAATCACTAGAATCATCATCACCCCCCACCTGAATCTTTAGGAGAGATGCATCTTTAGGAGAGATGCAACTTTCCAATACCTCTGGATGCTTTGGTGGCAGGTTTTTATCTGCGAAAATACGAAAACGACCGCTGCAAGTGCCACTTCTGACTCTTGGAATGCCAGACTGAAAAAAGACATACGATCGACTTCTAAGATTTTCAAATTTTGAAGTCACAGGTACATATTATGATTTATGGGCTTAGAGCATGATAATATGGATGATAATAGAGCATCAAACCTCTTCTAAATAGCGACCCACAGATTCATCCGGGATAGATGAATCTACTACAAAATTGAACAGGTACGATTTTAATATAACTTCCACGCCATTCTTTTCGAAAAAATCCTGTGCAACACCATTTGGTTTACAACATTGTTCTTATTTTCAGATAAAATTTAAAGAAACAATAGGTGTATAAATGTAACCCAAACCAACTTACAGAAACATGAATGCAATCCCAGTATAACAAGTCGAGGGAAAGAGGATCGTCAACGTCCACAGATTGAGAAACATCAATAATGTGCAAGTCACCCTGCAGATTCAGAAGGGAAGGATAGATGTGTGCATGATCATAAAGAAGAAAATTTCATTCAATGCAAAAATAGGCTATTGGACTCACCTCGTCATAGAGTATATTATACTCACTTAAGTCTCCATGCACCAGTTTACACTTTTGGTATAAATTTCGCATCACTATAATCATCTGATCATTCATAAACAATGCAAATTAAAATTTTAAATATCCTTAACAACAAAAAACAGCTAAAGTTCACTACACTTGGGTTTGCCATTTACTGTTTAACAAAATTGTTTCTACAATTTTAAAAAATGTAGACACACCTGTATATAACATTCACGCATCTTGTCTTCAGATAGATTTGCATCCTTAAGACAAGGAGCAGGCGACCCTGATTTTCCTGTAAGAAATTAAAATAAGCTTAATTTCCAAAAACCGCTAGAAATTTTCAGGCAACGGGATAAATGCATCCGGTGGTATATAGATAAAAATAAGCTGATCAATCACCACCATTGGTAAAGGTCTCTTTGTCGTCACTTCCATTAATCGAAGTGGAAAAAAGAAAGCTTACTTCTAAAGACTTCAAATAACATTCGTTCAAATCAAGAGGATTCAGATAGAAGAAGACATACCTATGAATTCCATGACTAAGACATGAAGCCTCAAAACTATTGGAGTGGGGCACCTGATCCCTGCGTCCTTTAGCCTGAACTCAGAAAATAGAGAGCTTCAACAGTCAGCATCACATAACCTTGTCTGCATTCAAATTAAGAAAGAAACCTTTTCTCTTTCTTTTTTTTATCAAATATGCAGCAGTGTGCCTCACTGTTACAATTCTCAGAGATCAAGTCTGTTGGTGTATTTATAGATTATTTTTTTGAGGTTAAATAGAGTGAATCTGTCCAGAAACCACAAAGCAGCATAGGCAACACGTGATACACAGAAAGAGACTCGGGGGTTATAGCAAGCATTACCTCATAAGGTTCCTCATTTCATTTTCTGCCCAAGTCTTAACTATTTTCCTGGAATTGCTCTTGAAGTTCCCACGCCTAGAATGCCCTTGTGTATTATGATCCCTATCCCTGAAGTGACAAAAAAAAACCATCGTCATCATACTTTTCTCATCACTCTTCTATAAATCAACAAGAACATTGCAAGTAAGCACACATATAATAATAAATGGGTTAATCTTCACTTTGAAAAACCTATGACTTATATCGAAGTTGAACCGCATACATATTAATTGTGGCATAATCATGATTAGTAAAAACAAGCTAAAAATACAAGTAAACTTACTTGAATACCTTAACAGCAAATTCTTGACCATCGTGTTTCGTGGCATGATAAACACTGGCCTGTCAATAAAAGGGGAAGTGATCACAAATTTTAACCAAGGACAATAGTATCAATGATACATCGTAAAAAAGAGGAGCCTAATATTTGAATAGTAATTGAAACATACTTGCTTCCCGGTGAAAATGCAGCCATTTAAGTCATCAAATATAGCATGATTCAGCAATTTGGACAACACCATACAAGTTCTTGGATCAATTGCCTATTAATTACACAACAAATTAGGTTTTAGATTATCACATCGTATCGACAACTCCTTACATTACATAAAAACAAGTGTTCTGGACCTGTTCGAGACTCGCAAAGGCTCTGTTGACAGTAGTTTTAGTTTTACCAGAATTCAGCAGGTTCATATTTTCCTAATATCACAAAACAAAATACAGTAGCAACATTATAAAGAGTAGATTCCCTGGGGAAAAAATAATTAAAAAAATAATGTACCTGAAGATGGGCAACAAATTTCTGGTTTCGATTAGAGATAGGTTGGAAAGTTCTTGATAATAAGGATGGTTGACCTCCGTGAGAATTGGGTCTTGTAGAATACAAATGAATAACCCCATCGTCTTTAATACAATCTAATCGATCTAAAGCTTCTCCGATTTCAATATCGATTTCTTCCCACTCCATCTTTAGGGTTTATTTGGGGATTAGGGATTTTTCGGCGAGTATCAACTAGTTATACGTTTGAACTACTTGCATATACTCATGATTAAAAATAAGGAATCGGTACTAACCCGTTGGGAAAATCGGGTAAGTATCCGAATAAAAATCGGATTTATTTATATATTTTAATATTATTTAAAATATTTATCTTAGGTAAATTGTCAAGAATATCAATTTTGGGTAATTATTTGCAACTCTACTATCTTACTTAAAATCTTGCAAATTTACTACTTTTTTAAATATACAAACAATTAAATTGCAAAAATACCATCTATCTACCCTCTTTATCATCCTCATCCTTCCTCAACTCATCTTCCTCCACCACAATATCTTCCTCAACCCTCTACTGCCGACACCACCACCGCTATATCCGCCGACGGCACCTGCGCCAGAGATTCACTCACCGGCGTCATGGGAGCAACTGATCCTCCTCCATACTGCTAAGTCGCTTAAACATTTTCTGCATAGAAATTCAAAAGCTACTTTATCTACAATTGATTCATCTCTGAGCCTCCCTTTGCTTAGAGGCTGATAACGAGTCGATTTCAATATCGTCTTGTTTATCTCTATCGTCCTCGTCGTCTGGTCATGATCACGATGATCTACCTAGGTCGTCTCTTCATTTGAATAAGCCTCATAGCAATTTATCACAAACGCACCTCAAGAATCCATCTAGAATGAGACTAGTAAAAAACAGGACTGATTGCCAAATCAACAAAAGGAATTTTGGGGTTATTTTTAGTTAATTTCATGTTTGTTTTTAGTTGATATTAGTATTGGCTCGCAGGGGCATTCATTTTTCATTTGCAACCATTGGAACAACTTATTTTGTAACTAAATGTAATTTTCAACATAGTTTTTCAAATTTCCATATGTGGTTGCATATATGGTTACTAGCAATTGCAGATATGGTTGCAACTGCAACCTCCGTATTTTTACAAATATTTTTTGAAAGATAGTATTTTTGCAATTTAAACTGACAGTATTTTTACAAAAAAATTATAAAATTCAGGTATTTATGAGAAAAGCCCTTTATCTTATTTGTTATGAAATATTTAATTCAGAAATAATTTTATTAATCAAATTTTAATATATATTTTAACGATTAATCGGGGATTAATCAGGAATTTTTATAACGGTGCATTTACTCAATTTTTTAATAGTGGTGTATAATTTTAACTTTTAATTTATAAATCAAAAACAAAATTACAAAAATTTCCTTTTAAAAATTTATTAAAATTTTGTAAAATAGTTCAAAATTAAATTTTGGTAGTAACAAATTTAAAATCAATTTTTTTAACAAGTTTTGATTTTTTAATTTTGCAGGAAATAATTTTCATTGATAAAAATAAAAAAACAATACAAAGGAACGGAATTTCCTTCTTATAGACAAGTACTATAACCGATAATCAACATATATTCCCAAAAATTTAGATAATATCGATTTTAATATATAAATAGATGAATCACAAAAAATGTCTCGTTCAAATCATGCAAGAGCAATTCATTTATAATAAAATATATTTTATATGATATAAGCTAATAAGTGAACATTTTTATTTTGCTAATTTTTTTATTATTTAATATTTTAAGATAAACACTCCTTTATCATTACGTATTCCATTAAGTTTCAAACCCAATTAGTTAATTATCCACATGCGCATTACCCACTTCGGTCTATTACCTCCACATTTGTCTCTCAAACTCTTCAAAAAGTTAGCCGAGCACGAGAGTTTGAAAAAGTCCTATAACTGGGCTCCGTCCCTTTTTTGGTATATTAGAATGGAGAATTCATATTTTTGGTATATATGTTCAAAAAATTCCATTTATGGTACAGAACGCCTGTACTTTTGGGATTCTACAACTGACACCCAGAACAAGTGGCGTTCTGGGGTCTTTTTAATTTTTTTTTTCTCTTTTTCCCCGTGATGAAGTTGTGTTAATGTGTTTTTGAACAAAATAAAATTAGATAAAGGGCTATTTTTGGACTCCCATATTAAAAAAATGGAAAATATTTTTAATAATTTTTTTTTGTTGGCTTGTAATGTAAACCTAATTTATGTGTGTATTTTTTAATTTAAATAAAAAACCGTACAAATAAGATTTTTCTAGCTCCGAAAAGGGTGTCGTGCAATGTGAGTGTATAATTTTTAGGTGAGTGCATGTTTTGGCACGTGCGTATGTAAATAACCGTAGTTTTTTTGGGATCCAAATATTTTTGTTGTGTTGTAATGTAAACCTATATTTTGGGAAAAATTTAATTTTGAATTAAAAATTTATATGGCCAACACTTTTGTAGCTTCGAAAATGGTGTCTTGAGCGGCGAGTGCGTAATTGTCACGGGAGGGTAAATTTGTGCACGACATATTTAAATAACCGGAAATTTGTTTAGGTCCATTTTGTAGGTATGTAAAAACATTTGGAGTCTGTATGATTAAATAATAAATAAACATTTGGAGTTTTTTTTATTAAAAACCAATATCACTAACACTTTTGTAGCTTCGAAAATGGTGTATTGAGCGGCGAGTGCTTAATTGTAAGCGAGGTCATGTTTAGGCGTAATTGGCAAAAAAATTGTATATGTTACATTTTAGTTTTTAATTTAAAACTCGAGAAAGGGTGTCATGAGGGATAAAGAATTTAAAAGTACGTTGTAACGGAAAGTGGATAATGAAAATGATAAAGTAGGAAGTACATTGCAACTGAAAAAAGGATAATGAAAGAACTCTCAAATTCTTTAGTCATCCGCAAGATTAACAACGTAATGATCAAATTCTTGATCTTCAATCTCGTTAGCTTTTTCATAATTTTCTTCCTCATCCCCTTAAATGTGAGGGGAGGTATGCTTATGACCTCCCTCCCCATTTTTGTGGGTTGATGCGTGCCTACTCGGCCGAGTTTGACGCGGTGGCCACGGGTCGGGGCCGTGAGTGCTATAACAGATGTTTGTAGCCATACCAACATCATCGTGGCCTTGAGAAAAATCCCCAAGTTTGATAATATACTTAGCATATTTCTTATCCCACTGTTGTTCCTCTTCACGTATCTTTTCACTCCTACACCTTGCGACTACATCCTCGGCCTCCCTTTTCCTCATCTCAAGCTCGTCCTCCATGAAGTGGTAGTATCGACACATTTCTTTTAATTCATAATCATATTCTTCCTTTGAAATGTTACCAGCGTTGAAATTCTTATTAATGTTATCTTCGTACCGGATCGATGATTTCATAAACTCGAAGTGCATTTCCCCGTACCCAATAAAATGTTCATTATCACGGACGGCGAATCCTTGTGCAGCCCGTATAGCTCGCATTCTTCGGATAAATTGTTTGACCTCACTGATTTTTGCTCTGTGAGATTCAGTAGGTGCCTGAGATTCGGTCCATTTATACCAATTAACTTCCCCGTTGTTACGCATTTCTGAGCTTGCGTGTCCCTTGCCCTTGTCCATGACCTCAGTGTATGAATCTAAAAATATGGAGAATGTTAAAGTGGAGAGGGATGAAATTGAGATGATGACTTATAGGTCCGCAGATATTTATAGGCCAAAAAATGAACTGGTAAAACTTTAAACTTTGAACTGGGGCAATAATGATGAAGGTGAATTTAATAGTTTGAGTTTTCAAATCATTTAAAACATTTGCACGTGACTAAAGTTCTGAATTATTACATGTGCATTACCTTTGAAAACACACAATACTTGTTTGAACTTATCTTATTTTCGAGGAGATGCGCACATGGGGTGTTTAATGCAGTGATGGACAAGAAGAAGATAATTGAGGGAAAAAACTATTACAATGAGGCAAAGAAATTACATTGTTTGCTAAAAATCAGCAAGGTTAACAACATATTCATCAGACTCTTCACCAGACTCTTCATCCTCAGCCTACATCTCTAGGTGTTGCTGATGAGCCACAACATACCTTGCTATTAAGTTATCGTCTTGTTTGATAAGGTTGATTTCCATTATGTCATATTTTTTGTAAACCTCATCCACCTGACGGATACATTCCTCATCCGTTTGGGACATATCGTTATAGGCCCTTTCAATCTTCATTTTATCAGCTTTTATTTCGTCCAATATTTTGTGATTAACTTTACCATATGATTTCTTCACAATTTTGGATTCTTTCTTTTTCCTTCCACGTTCAACGGATTCAGCTAAACTTAGTTGACGCATACCTCTCTTAACATTTGTAGGCGTTGCATGCCCTTTGCCCTTATCCATTTTATGTGTAATAAGATGCCTACAGTTGGAACATATGGTTTAAAGTTATGAAGTATGATGTATTTTTAGGGAAAAATGAGCCTTATAGTGGTACAACTTAAAGGTTATTTTGCATTTTTACCGTATACTCAATGACAAATATAATATTAATATGTCATCCAACAACCACTGAAATCTTATCAGCCTTTAATAAAGACTTTGAGTTGTCATATTTTCACATGCTATTATCTTCAATTATTTTGAAATGACTACTCGTTGTAGTGAAAGTAAGAAAAATGAAATGTCATAATATAACAACTGTAGAGCGTGAATAAAGATTGAAAGCAAAATAAGATTGTCCTTAATAGTCCATTGCGTGTTTGAATTACTTTTATCAGTGGGTTGTATAGTCTATTACTGTCATTCGAAGTAGCTTTACAGTTGTTAGAACAAATGAAAATGCGAGTAGATAAGTATTGAGTTTATTATCTCATGTTGGCAATGTGTTGCAATATCATATTTCCCGTTATCATTGATGTATCATTTTATTTTTCCAATGGTTCCCTTGTAACATTATTTTCATTTGGATCAAGTTCTAAATTTTTGAAGTGTGCACCATTTGGAGCTAGTTTAGAAAGCATTGTGAATACTAAAACCAGGAACGAAAATGAGTTGATCGTGACATAATAAAATACAACAAGTCCAAACTAATAAAGTAAAGTCTAAACTGCATACAAACTGAAAACATGGCATAAATAAAGACGAGAAGTCTGGGAACATGAGCAACACTACTGATCAGCCACAGAACCTCCCGCCGGTGTGGCATAGCCTCCCTTTCCCTTTTACTGCTCTACGGGGCTGCTGCCTGACATGCACAGGAGTATCGGCTTCCTCACTAGCATCATCCTGCTCATCACTGTCATCCCCCATATCTTCCTCCTGCATCTGATAGGGTGTATGCATCTGACGCCCCTGCTCGAAGCTCAAAGTAAATAGCAATTGAGGAAGTGTATGGCAGTTGGGCTAAAATATACCAAACTCTACCCATGTTCCTCGCAGCCATTATGAAGACAAATCCTGGAACCATTGCTGAGATCGATGCTGTCCCTCATGCTAAAGAGCGGGGCACCTCCGTCTGCAAGCGGATTTTTTAGTCTTTAAAGGCAATGATGGACGACTGGCAACATGCACGTCCTGTGATTTCAATAGATGGGACATTCTTGAAAGGAAGATATAGGGGCAAGCTGTTTATTGCTATGGGTGTTGATTCGAACAACCACCCGTTTCCTCTCTGTTATGGCTTGGTTGATGAGGAGACGTACGAGAACTGGTCTTGGTTTTTACAACGACTTTGAAGACATGTCTGTCGGCAACGGACCGGCGTCTTCATCATTTCTGACCGTGCTGCCAGCATTATCTCCGCCCTACAAGACCCTCAAAACGGTTTTGCTGGGCCACTCGGGATCCATAGATTCTGTCTCCTCCATGTAAGAAGTAATTTTTGTAGTCATCACCCAGGTGGTGAACTAAAAAAATTAATGTGGAAAGCTGGAAGAACCACACAAGTCTCAAAGCACGACGCATATATGTCAAGGATTGGTGAAATTTCCCCCACCGCCCTACAATATCTTGCTACAATACCCGTGGAGAGGTGGACACTTTCCCACGATAGTGGTGTTCGCTACGGTCAAACAACCACAAACATGCTTGAGGGCTTCAACGACAACATAAGGAGAGCTCGTTTTCTTCCAGTAACAGCAATGATGGAGTACCTCTTCTACAAGGTGGTCACAATTGTAGATAAACATCGAAACATAGTGGATGACGGTCTACAAGAGGGGCAACAGTTATGTGCACGTTCCGCCGCTATGTTAGCTAAAATTCGGAGAAAGGCAACAGGACATACAGTTATTACTTTCCATCATCTCCGCGGGATTATGAAAATACTAACACATCAGTACACAACTGCAAAGGGGACGGTAAAGGGAGGTAAAACCCAGGTTGTCAACTTGAATGACCGTACGTGCACCTGTGGAAAATGGGCGACCCATCACATGTTGTGCTCCCATGCAATGGCAGGTTGTATAACACATGGATTGAGTTGGGAGCATTTCATCGATCATTTCCATAAGAATCAAGCAATGCAGGACTTGTACAGGCCAATAATTTATCCGTTGGAACCAACTGAATACTGGAACTATGACTTACCCGTACCTTGGCAGGGGTATAGAAAGTTAGTGCCGGAAGAGTCCTTGAAAAAATTAAAGGAAAAATGCGGGGATAAGGGAGAATCGGTGCGGATCCGAATGGAGATTGATAGTCTGCGGTCTGGAAAGAAATGTAGTTTATGTAACCAAGAAGGTCACACCAAGCGTAGTAAGAAATGCCCAGGGCGCCCCCACTAAAACACGTGATCTTCTTGTCAAACATATGTACTACTGCTATTACAAGCAGCCTACTTGTAATATGGTTCTGTTTCCTTGTTTTTCATTTCATTATTTACTTGTTCTATCATAATATTTTGGTTTCCAATACTCAATGCACATTCATTTTATGTCTACCTACAAAACAATAGAAATGTGGCCCTAAACAAATTTCCGGTTATTTAAATATGTCGTACACAAATTTGCCCTCCCGTGACAATTACGCACTCGCCGCTCAGGACACCATTTTCGAAGCTACACAAGTGTTAGTCATATAATTTTTTAATTCAAAATTAAAATTTTCCCAAAATATAGGTTTACATTACAACACAACAAAAAAATTTGGAACCCAGAAAAACTACGGTTATTTACAAACGCATGTGCCAAAATATGCACTCCCCTAAAAAATATACACTCACATTTCACGGCACCCTTTTTGGAGCTACAAATTTCATATTTAGATGGTTTTTTATTTAAAATAAAAAATACACACATAAATTAGGTTTACATTACAAGCCAATAAAAAAAATTACTAAAAACATTTTCCATTTTTTTAATATGGGAGTCCAAAAATAGCCCTTTATCTAATTTTATTTCGTTCAAAAACACATTAACACAACTTCATCACGGGAAAAAGAGAAAAATAATTAAAAAGACCCTAGAACGCCACTTGTTTAGGGTGTCAGTTGTAGAATCCCAAGAGTACAGGCGTTCTGTACCATAAATGGAATTTTTTGAACATATGTACCAAAAAAATGACTTCTCCATTCTAATATACCAAAAAAGGGACGGAGCCCTATAACTGTCTTATATTAGTTATTGCTTAATAATCGGACACTTTGTATTTCTTAGTTCTAAATGTTAGGTTATTAAGTAATTCGAACTTGAATATATTGATTTTTTATTTTTTTGTAATTCTTAAGATTTTATATTAAGTGATTAAACCGCAAACCGAACCGTAATAATCACAAATTCGCAATCACAACTGACGCAGTTAACCGCAACCGCATTTACAGTTGTGGGTGACAATTTTTTAAAATCGCTCTTCACAGTTCGGTTCGACTTTTACCTAAAATCAATCTCTGATCCGTACCGCGAACACCCCAAATTCAAACCACGCAATAGTAAAACTGTATGAAAAAACACATGGAAAAACGAGTGCCCTCTACAAAATTATATTCTATACAAAAAAAACTAAGAATAAAATTAGTGTTTTCTAATAGTTATAGTTATAGGACATTGCTCGTGTCATAAAAATTTGTTGTAAAATTATTTTATAACCCGAGATCCTTGGACAGATAAATTGTTTTGAAGTCAAATAAAATAACACTCATTAAATATCTTTCAACCATCCTGGAATAAGAACAAATGAAGTATAAGGACAACGCATTAAAAATAATAAAAGAAAATTATATCAAATGAATAATAATTTATTATAATAACGAACGTTCTAACATAGAGTTTAACCAAAGAAAATATTTAATTACACACTAAAGTAAATAATAATATATAGATAATATAACTAAAAAAACAAAAATAATTATCAAAATGACACACGATTGCCTCTAAAATACCAAAATATATGCTATCAAATTGTCCACTCCATCTTTAGGGTTTACTAGTTTTACCACTGGTACAATACACGGGTCTTTATTAATATTTTTTTATATATTTAAACATTATAATACATTTTCTTTAATTAATATTACATAGTACATAATTGAGATTCTGACCATTAACTAATCAAGTTTAGGGTTCAATAATATAAATATTTGTTGTTGACGGGGTTCGAATCTGGGAGTTTGAGTAGTGTAAAATAATAGTATAAATATTTGTTGTTATCGGGATTCGAACTTGAAAACTTGAGTAGTGTATATTATTTTAGTATTTAGATCTAACGGTTCTTATCACTTGATTAAAAAGATCCAACAGTCATAAATGGGGATAACCAAACTATTAGGAGCAATTGATGATATCAAACAGAAACTATCAGAAATTCACATCAGAACTTATATATCAACGGATGATGAAATGTCAACGGATGATAGGGTATCAACGGATGATGATTTTGATGGATGATGATTTTGACGGATATTGAAATCAATATTTGTCACATCATTTGATCTTCGAGGAGGAAAAGGAAACAGGAACTCAAGGCGGTGAAGGACTTTATCTCAGAAGCAATTGTATAGGTTTCCTTGTTGTTAATAGAATAGGAATCCTTATATATTGGTAGTTGTGCTCTATATAAAACATAGTTTAGGTTCATGCTATATGCAATTGTGACATTATTATATTTTTCGCATAACCTAGCAGCTCTCAAGGATAATTGTTCATCCTTTCCAGAGAGTACGTTTGTAATAAGTTTTTATCTGATAATATAAAAACTGTTGATTCTCTTGAAGTTTTGTCGAATAGATTTTATTAACTGTGTTCACCCTTGTAGTTGATTAAGGGCCTAACAATTGGTATCAGAGCCTGCTGTTAATGTACAAACAGTTTAAGATCTGAAAATCAATCTACAATGTCAGACAAAGAATAAGAGACACAGAATCCGAAACCACAACCCCCAGCCACATCACAGATAGGCAGCAACATTCGTAGGTATGAAGCAATCAAGGTGCCTATCCTGAAGATACATGAATATCCAATCTGGAAAGTCAGGATGACCATGTGCTTGGAAGCCACGGATCCTGAATACCTAAGCAGGATCTATGATGGTCCTCATAGACCAATGAAGGTAGCTATTTCGCTTTTAGGAGAACCAGAGAAGATGATAAACAAATACATGAAGGACTACTCTCCTGAAGATATCTCGTCTATCATGAAGGATGCTAAGGTTAGACATATCCTGCACAGCAGTCTTGATAGTGTTATATCCAATAGAGTCATTGGATATAAAACAACAAAAGAGATATGGGATACTTTAGAAGTAAAGTGTCAAGGTACAACTGCTATCAAGAAGAACATGAGGACAATACTTACTCAAGAATATGAGCACTTTGACTCAAGGAACAACGAGTCCCTAACTGAGATCTATGACAGGTTTCAGAAGTTGCTGAATGACTTATCCCTTGTTAACAAAGAATATGATTTAGAGGACTCAAACTTGAAGTTCTTACTTGCTCTCCCTGAAAAGTGGGACTTTAAAGTCACATCAATCAGGGATAACTATAAACTTGATATTACACCTCTAGATTAGATCTATGGAGTTCTGAAAACTCATGAACTAGAGATGGAGCAAATGAGTAAGAGGAAATGATTAAAATTTAGACCAGTTGCACTCAAGGTTGAAGAGAAGCCAAAGGAGAAAGCTAGGAGGAAAAGCTACTCCAAAGGGAAAGCTATGATTGCAAAGTCAGATACTGAATCATCAAACTATGATGATGACTCAAATCCTGATACTGAATTAGATACTGACAGTGATCACAACAATAATGAAGATATGGATCAAATGGTTGTCCTACCGGTTAAAAGTTTCAAGAAGATGGTCTACAGAATTTTCAAGAAAGGGAGAAGATTTTCCAAAAAAGGTTCCAGTTCCTCAAACTCTGATAAGAGGAACAACATAAGAAATACTGATTGGAAGGAAGCTAGATCTAGAAAACTCGACAAGTCAAAAGAGAGATGTTACAACTATTATGGACTTGGACACTTTGCAGCTAACTGTAGAAAACCCAGAGCTGAGAAAAAATAAACTTTGATCTCAAAGAATAGAAACTGGAATGATTCATCAGACTCAGATGATGGGATCAATTATGCTCTCATGGAAAATGCTAATGCTGAAGCTGACAATGCTGAATTAAAGGTACCTCAGACTACTCTTGCATTTGATACTGATGATATATATGAATTAAGATTTTTTCTTAAATTTCTGCATGTTAGTTTTAGGGATGAAACCTTAGAGAATAATAGAATCAAGAGTGAAAACTTTGTGCTAAAGAAAAGAAATGATCACCTAGAAATTGAGTTGCTTTCCATGCTAGAAATTCAAAAAGAAAGAGATAATGTTGTTTATATTAAAGAAAAATTGTTAGAAAAACATGCTTATCTAAAAAAGGAGCTAGCTAAAGAAAGAGAAGTCATTAAACTTTGGACTAACTAAGGAAATACAACTCAGGAAATCTTAGAAAATGGTTGTTGGGGATTAGGATTAGGATATTCAGCTAGATATAATTATGATAAGAAAAGTGGAGAAAAAATTGAGAAAACAGAACCAATAAAAACTGATAGTTGGGTCAAATTGAACAAGGTTCAATTAAAGACCATTAAGTTTAATCCAAGTGTTAATAATGTTAAATCAATCCATGAGGAAGGTACTACCTCAGCACCTAGATCAAACTTAATTACTGAAAAGAGTGAACAAGTTCACACAAATTCAGTAAATATTGGTTTAATGACTCAGAAACAGCTTAAGCAAAAGCTGAAGGACTTACACATGAAAGATAAGAGGAAAAGGTCTAGGAAAAATAGGAATGACAAGGTAAGTGTTAATAAGAATGGAAATTATGTGACTCCTCCTAATGCATCTAGAAAGACTTGTTCAAATTGTGGTAGCACTAATCATCTTGCTAATTCTTACAGGAAGAATAAAGAGATAAAAGTTGTTCCTTCCAAATCAGAGTTTAGGAATAGAATAGTTAGATATAAAGCACAAAATCCTTGTTTTCATTGTGAAAGTGTTTGGAACTCTATTTATACATGTAAAGAGTATCACAGTTTGTATTATGATTTTAATAAACTGAAACTCTCTTTATTTAAAGCAAAATCTGTTTCTGTAGGTATAAATACTGATAGTAAGAATGTTAATATAAATTCTGATATGAAGTCTTCTGTGAAAAAAATATGTCCTAAGTCCAATCATGTATTAGGATTTAGGAATAACTTCCTGTGTAATCTGTTTTGATTTCATTGATATTAATAAAAGACTTGTTTTGTTTTTATTACGGGCTTTATCTATTTAAGTGTTTAAATAAGATATACCATAGTTTAGAGTAAAGCTTTTTATGGATTATGATGAGATCATAATAGTGAGACCTAAAAGATGATAACTCTAAACTTAAATAGTTCCTGGTCGTAGGATTACTAACTGGTAATTAATAATCCGCAGAGATCGGTACATACTATGCTTGCTTCATTATGAAGGATGTCTGTTCTCATAGACATTTGTGTGGTGACACTATAGCTAGTATGTAGGTGCTTATTATAGAATAAGTTCACTAAACATGACTCGCACAGCTGAACAACTGATGGAGTTCACTCACGTGTCAGCAGTTGTTCACATAGTGATAGTTGTACAAGTATCCTTAGACTTGAGGTCATCATAGTCATCTTGTGTACACTGAACTATACTTTGGTTTAGTTCTTAGTCTCCAGGGACAATTATTAGGGCTCTACTGGGTATAGGAATTTGTACACGAAGATAGTGTATGATCAATAAAGGATCTACCCCTTCCAGAGAAGGAAGTGAATGTTCAAGGCTGATCCACTTATGCTAGTTCAGGAATCTCTGGCCAGAGTAAATGAAATTAGAAAGGAGTTTCTAATTTGCATAGAACTAAGCATAGTAAATGGTAAGCAAGTGATTGAATTAGATAGGCTTGACACGAGATCCATGCCTTGTATTTAATCGGGACATTGTAGGGTAGAAGGAGTTTATTATACAGTAACTATTCACTGAATAGGTTCTTGGTATTCTAAGCAGTGAATTCGAATTATCCGGATAGTCGCGATATGCTGAGAAGTATCCCTCACGATGTAGAATAAATATGATTAATTAATTAATCATATTTAATAAATTAGAGAATTTATATAAATAATGATAAAATAGTTTTATTATTATTTATTTCTACTACCGACTTAATATTGAACCTACAGGATCACACCATAAAAGGAGAATGATTTAATGGTGGAGGAATTAATTAATAATGGCTAATAATTATTTATTTATGAAAT